>NC_058410.1:10417987-10692313 GCF_002201575.2 Neomonachus schauinslandi | reverse complement strand
CCTTCCTTCCTTCCTTCCTTCCTTCCTTCCTTCCTTCCTTCCTTCCTCCCCCCCTCCCTCCCTCCCTCCCTCCCTCTCTCTCTCTCTCTCTGTTTTTCAAATAATCTCCGCCCCCAACATGGGGCTTGAACTCATAGCCCTGTGATCAAGAGCTGCACTTCCACCAACTGAGCCAGCCAGGTGTCCCATTCATTTCTTTTGAGTAGTTACCGACTAATGGAATTTTGCTGGGACATAAGGTACATTTCTGTCTCCCAATTTAAGAAACTGCCAGTAGACTTCCAAGGTGGTGGTGCCATTTTACATTCCTCCCAGCGGTTCCTTTCTGTATCCTCACATCTTCTTGAATCTTCTATCCCTTCATTATAGCCATTCTTGTGGATGCGGCTGGGGTTTCAGTTTGCACTTCCCTAATAACTCAAGATACTGAACAGCCTTTCATGAGTGCATCGCCCATTTGTATACCTTCTTTGGTGAGAAGTCCATTCAGATCTTTTGCTCATTTTAAAATTGGGGTATTCTGTCTTCTTATTGAGTTTTGAGAGTTCTTTATGTTTCCTGGATACAAGTCTTTGGCAGATAGAACTGGCAGATATTTTCTCACAGTCTGTGGCTTATCTTTTCACTTTCTTAAAGGTGTCTTCTGAAGCAAAAAAAAAAAAAAGCCTTTAATTTTGAAGTTCGGTTTATCATTTTTAAAATCACTTGTGATTTTTTGTGTGAAATGTATGATCACTTCATTTTGAATGATATTTTCAGTGAATGTAGAATTTTAGTTTGACAGTATTTTTCCTTCAGTACTTTAAAGATACTACTCCACTGTCTTCTGGTTTTCAGTGTTTCTGACAAGAAGTCTTTTCTTATCTCATTGTTCTTTATGTAATGTGGGGGTTTTTCCTACTTCCTCTTAAGGTTTTCTCTATCATTGGTTTTAGGCAATTTAATTATAAGATGATTATAGTCATGTGTATGGCTGTAGTTTTCTTCGTGTGTCTTGCTTGGGGTTTGTTGACCATTTTGGGTCTGTGGATTTATAGTTCATCAGATTAGGAAAATTGTCAGCCATGGTTTCTTCATGTATTTTTTTTTTAAGATTTTATTTATTTGACAGAGAGACACAGCGAGAGAGGGAACACAAGCAAGGAGAGTGGGAGGGGGAGAAGCAGGCTTCCCACGGAGCGGGGAGCCTGATGCGGGGCTCGATCCCAGGACTCTGGGATCATGACCTGAGCCAAAGGCAGATGCTTAACGACTGAGCCACCCAGGCGCCCCTCTTCATGTATTTTTTTCTGTACCCCCTTCCCCTTTTGCAGCATTCAGCTATGCATACATTACATCTCCCAGTGTCTCGTTTTTCTCCCCGTGTCTGCGTTTGTTCTTTCTGTATCATGTCTTCAGTTTTAGGTTTACTAGTCTTCTGTATTGCCATTGAATACATCCAATGTATTTTTCACATCAGACATTGTAGTTCTTATCTCTAGAAGTTCAATTTGGATTATTTCACATTGTTTCCATATCTCTACTTAAGATGTACACTTTTTCTCTACCATTTTATTTTATTTTTAAAGATTTATTTATTTATTTATTTATTTATTTATTTGAGAGCAAGAGAGAGAGAGTGGGGGGGGGGGGGGGCTCTGTTCCAGTTCCCCGGAATCATGACTTGAGCCGAAGGCAGACGTTTACCTGACTGAGCCACCCAGGCGCCCCTCTCTACCAATTTAAGCAGTTGAAATACATTTATAACTGTTCAAATATTCTTGTCTACCAATTCCATCATCTTTGTCATTTTTATGTGTATTTCAATTGATTTTTTTTTTCTCTTTGCTTTGGGTCATATTTTCCTGCTTTGTTGCATTTCTGGTAATTTTGATTGGGTGCCAAACATGGTAAGCTTTATGTACATATATATATAGTTGTATAAGCATCCATGATGTGGGACCCAGTTATGTTACTTGGAAACAATTTGATCATTTTCAGCCTTACTTTTAAGCTTTGGTCAGTGGGACCTGTGCATTGGTTAGCACTAATTTTTGTCCTACTTTTGAGACAGATTCCTTTTTTTTTTTAATTTTATTTATTTATTTGACAGAGATCACAGGTAGGCAGACAGGCAGGCAGGCAGAGGGAGAGGGAGAAGCAGGCTCCCTGCTGAGCACAGAGCTCCCTGCTGATCCCAGGACGCTGGGATCATGACCTGAGTGAAGGGAGACGTTTGACCGACTGAGCCACCCAGGCGCCCTGAGGCAGATTCCTTTCAAGAGTTACATGGGGGCTAGTATCCAAAATCTATAAAGAATTTATCAAACTCAATGCCCAAAGAACAATCCATTCAAGAAATGGGCAGAAGACACGAACAGACATTTTTCCAAAGAAGACATCCAAATGGCCAACAGACACATGAAAAAGTGCTCAACATCGCTCAGCATCAGGGAAATCCAAATCAGACCTCAATGAGATACCACCTCACACCAGTCAGAATGACTAAAATTAACAAATCAGGACAAGGACAGATGTTGGTGAGGATGCGGAGAAAGGGGGAACCCTCCTACACTGTTGGTGGGAATGCAAGCTGATGCAGCCACTCTGGAAAACAGTATGGAGCTTCCTCAAAAAGTTGAAAATACAGCTACTGTACGACCCAGCAATTGCACTACTGGGTATTTACCCCAAAGATACAAATGTAGTGATCCGAAGGGGTACATGCACCCCAATATTTACAGCAGCAATATCCACAATAGCCAAACCATGGAAAGAGCCAGATGTCCATCAACAGATGAATGGAATATTATGCGCCATCAAAAAACCCTGAAATCTTGCCATTTGCAATTACATGGATGAAACTAGAGGGTATTATGCTAAGCAAAATAAGTCAGTCAGAGAAAGACATGTATCATATGTTCTCACTGATAGGAGGAATTCTTAATCTCAGGAAACAAACAGGGTTGCTGGAATGGTGGGGGATGGGAGGGATGGGGTGGCTGGGTGATAGACATTGGGGAGGGTATGTGCTATGGTGAGCACTGTGAATTGTGTAAGACTGATGAATCACAGACCTGTACCTCTGAAACAAATAATACATTATATGTTAAAAGAAAAAAAAAGAAGATAGTAGGAAGGGAAAAATGAAGGGGGGCAAATCGGAGAGGGAGACGAACCATGAGAGACTATGGACTCTGAGAAACAAACAGAGTTCTAGAGGGGAGGGTTAGCCTGGTGATGGGTATTAAAGAGGGCACGTTCTGCATGGAGCACTGGGTGTTATCCGCAAACAGTGAATCATGGAACACTACATCAAAAATAAATAAATAAATAAATAAATGGGGGGGAGAGTTACATGGTGTTTTCCCCTCTGACTGGCATGAACAGGAAATCTGCTGTGTGAGCTCTGAGGATTAATCCTTCCAATTCTTTTGTTCTTTCCCCATCTTTAGATGTTCTTTCACACACATGGGCTGAACATTACTCTGCCGAGTACCAGAGGGTAGACTGCTAGTATCACGAGCCCTTTTGTGAAGTTTTCTCCTTCACTTTCTCTTCCCTGAGAACACCAGCCCTCTTAGCCTCTGTGGGCTCCCAGTTCCATTTCCTCAGTGTAGGGCCAGATGCCCAAACTCTGCCTGCTGTCCACCCTGCACTGTGGCTGGAAACTCATTCTAGGCAGTGAGCTGGGCAGGCACAGGGTTCCCTTGTTTTTTCCAATCTCAGGGACTACCGTCCTTGTTGCCTGATGTTCAGGTTCTTAAAACTTGTTGCATTACATACTTTGTCCAGGTTTTTTTTTTTTCTTAAAGGGGAAAGTAAATGCAGTACCTGTGATAGAAATGAACTTAGGACAATAGAAGTTGAAAATAGGGGAAAATATAGATTTCTTCATAAGTGGTATTGAGAAAAAGTGATTTCTTCCATAAATTTTGCTACTGCTGGGGCACCTGGGTGGCTCATTCGGTTAAGCGGGGTCATGATTTCAGGGTCCTGGGATCGAGCCCCACATTGGCTTCCTGCTCCCCAGGGAGTCTGCTTCTCCCTTTCTCTCTGCCCCGCCCCCCATGCTGTGTCTCTCTCTTTCTCTCTCTCTCTCTCAAACAAATAAATAAAATCTTAAAAAAAAATTTTTGTTACTGCCTTTCAGTTTTACTGTATAAATATATTCTAGACATCATTTTAGTGTAAAAACTACAAGTAACATGGAAGTCCCAGTATATGGTATAGAATCCATCTCAACACCATGAAAAAACTTTTTCTGTGATACAAATTATTGGAGACTCTTGTGTTTCATGTAAAAAGTTATTTTTGCTGTGCTAGTTCGTTATGTGGATCTTGACTTAAAACCCTACTTGGTGCCATTATAGGTGTATCTTCATTAATATAATTCAAAAGAGAATGTAATTTTTGGGCTTCGTTAGTCTAAAAAAGAGCCATTTCCTTTTGAGAATCACAAGTTCTGCCTCCCAGTAGAGGATATATTTAAATGTGATATATTACTTGTTCTAGTTACATTTTATTTTTTCAGGTTTCTTTATAATAGAATCAAACTCATTCTCTTTCACATTTCTCCCCATATTCCCTCCAGAGGGCAGCTGACTCAAGTGTACGTGATAGTACATTTATTTTTTTAGGTAAAAAGCAATAAACCCATTTTTAATGCTGTTGAATTGCTTAATGAATGAAAGAAGATTTAAATGTCTTTGGTGCTTTATTTCAGTTTATAAAGCAAATAATCCTGAAGGTACTAGTAGTGTTGATGTTACCTGCTTACGATTTAAGATTTTTGCTTTTCTATTTTGTAGTTCTGTCACTACTGTTTCTATATTTATCTGCTTACAGAATCATTTGAAAATTCTCAGCTGACAGGAATCCCAGCTTTGCAAAGACAATTATATATTGTTATCACGTTGTAATAAAATACCTACCTAAAGTAACTGCTGAAATGCCTGTTTGGAAACTTTTATGCTTTCTGGATCAGGTTCCAGTGAATCCTGTTTGCGTTATACAGAATATGCAGTTAGACAAACCGACTCAGCTGTGAACTCTCCATATATTGCCATGGGTAGAAATTACCTACCCCAGTGACAGGTGTGGGAGGTTGAGAGCACAGGATGGTGCTGCTCATTTTCTTTGCTGCTAAGGGTATTGGAAATTACTACTTGCTCTACCTGAATTTCAGGTTGGCAGTGGTCCAGGAACATTAGAGATTTGCATGAAATACAAACATGAATTATTTTTAGTCATTTGGTTCTTCCTTTTAAACGTTGATTGCAGTGTGGCCTTTCGTTTTTACCACCCCAGTTAAAAGAGTCTAAAGAAAGTATCTGTAAAAGTTTAGTATTTCTCATTAAACACTCATCTGAATTTCTTACAATGCTTAGCTCCGTAATTATGGCATTGTTATAATTTGATTAGTATATCTAGAATTTTTAGGAAAAGAATTATTGAGATTCTGTGTCAGGTGGTGTGCTAGTAACTGGGGATACGGCGATGAAATTCATGGTGCTTGCCCTTGAGGAGGAGGCGCCTGGTTGAGTGGTAAAGGCCCTCCATGAAAAGTGCCATGTAACAAATTCTGCGCTGTTAGCCGAGGCACGGTAGGAGACCCAGTGAGGATTGTTGTGCTGTGGAGGGAAGGTCTTCCGGACGCCAGAGAGGCCTGGCTGGTGCAGCAGCATATGGGGTCTGTACACCTCAGAAGGAGCAGTAATTTCCAGCGTACCAGGAGCTGAGGTTTTAGCTTGAAGCCACATCGAGCCTGCATCATATAGAGGAATACATACATCTTGGTTGATGTTTGTAGAGAAAACCTCTTTATTTTAGGGAGGATCTTAAAATTTAAATCATTTTTATTCGCTGGAAGAAACAATTTCATGGTAAATCTATTCAATATTTATTTTGATACTTACATTTCAGTACAGATCTCTGTCATCCTGGCAGTTGAGTAAAACCACAGTTTTTGTTTAATTCATGACCTCGCAAAAACCTGAAAGGTATCTGATTCCTGGCAGCTTCTGGTAGGCCTCGTCCCTTGTCTAATCCTATGTGTGATGCCAATGCTGTCCTGACTGCTGGAAAGCACCATTAGTCTCTAAGATTACCCACACATTCACATTACTGGGGCATGGACAGGGCAGGTGATTGTTTTATTTATTTTTTTATTTTGAGGGGTGGTAGTAAGTGAGTGGAGGTAATTAATGGCCAGTTAACTGAAATCAGGAAGTGGAGAATCTCTGCCTTTCTTCATGCCAAGTATATAGAACC
Organism: Neomonachus schauinslandi; assembly: GCF_002201575.2. Classification (NCBI taxonomy): domain Eukaryota; kingdom Metazoa; phylum Chordata; class Mammalia; order Carnivora; family Phocidae; genus Neomonachus; species Neomonachus schauinslandi. Next base: position 10,686,061 of record NC_058410.1, on the reverse strand, counting down.
AAGCATTAGAAAACAAAAACGAGTTACAGGCACATATGTCCCTTTCTCCTAGGATATATTGTAACCGAGGTAATCTGAGTTTTCAAAAACAGGCCAAATTTTGGGGCGCCTGGCTGGCTCAGTCGTTAGGCGTCTGCCTTCGGCTCAGGTCATGGTCCCAGGGTTCTGGGATCGAGCCCCGCATCGGGCTCCCTGCTCAGCGGGAAGCCTGCTTCTCCCTCTCCCACTCCCCCTGCTTGTGTTCCCTCTCTCGCTGTGTCTCTCTCTGTCAAATAAATAAATAAATAAATCTTAGAAAAAAAACAAGACCAAATTTAGAAATGTGTAACTATAGGTGATGTTAAAAAAAAAGTTCTTTTTATCTGTATTTCTTTTAAGAATGTACATTCATACAATCAATATATACTATCTTCTGAATTCTTCATTTTAGCACTATTTAATGACTTGCGTAGGTGAGGATTATAGCAGCTTTAAACCTTCTCATTTCCACTCTTCCTCATTCTCCCAGGGTAATCATATCTCAGCTTTTCAGTGAAGACCAGATTACGGTTTTCATTATTAATCTTTTTAAGTATGGTTCGTTATTAAGGTAAGTATTGTACTATACAGTAATTACATTTCCTTTCTTGGATAACTTTTAGTTTTGCCTGGAGTTAAAGTCTGCCTCATTTTTTTCTTATGGTTTATTTTCTTTGACTATCTAACTAGGTCTTTCTAGGGTTGTACCCTCCAGCAGCGAAGCTATAACATAGTTTTTCATACTTTCACACCTGTCAGATGAGTTTCTTCAATTTTATTTTTTTTCCCCCAAGAGACATACTTTCTGGATTTCCAGAGCCTCTTACCCCAATTTGGAGTGATTGTTACCTTAAATGTATATAGATATCTCCTGGGATGCTCATTCATTCTTTTTGTGACTCTTTGTCTTTTATATACGGATATTCTGTTTTCTAAGTCACTTGTCATTTGATTGTGCACATCCTTCAGTAGCTTCATGAGAAAGTGTGCTTGGGATGTAAATTTTTTAGACCTTGTGTTTTTAAAAATAGCTTTACTATACCCTCACATTTATATAGTTTGTTTGGCGAGGCTAGATTGAGTTATCTAGAATGGAAACAGTTTTCTCTAAGAATTAAAAAAATAAATAAAACCTAACTTCTGATATTCCTGCATTTAAATGCTTCATGTAGCTGTTGAGAAATTAGATACCGTTTTGATGATGAGTGGCCTTTTCTTTATATGTGACTTATTTCCCCATATTCCCTGGGAGCTATAAGGATTTTTACCCTAAAATAATGCTGTGTGGTTCTATGGGTTTTTTTTTTGTTCTTCATTGTTCTGGGCATTAAGTTTGTACTAGTCTTCATTTCTGGGCAGTTATCTTATAATATTTATTTGATAATTCCTTTCTCTCCCTTTATCTGTTCTAATTCCAAAATTCCTATTGGTTGGATTTGGATACTGGATTGATTCTTTTCTGTCCTCTATTAATTTTTCCATTCCTTTATTGTTTTCTAAGAGATAACTTTGACTTTATCTTCTAAACTGCTATTTTATTTTTCTCTTTATCTTTTATTTCAAAGTGGGGTTTTTTTTTTGATACTTTGTTCCTTCTTTATAACATTATTTGTTTCATGGATGTCATACCATTTTTTCAAAAAAAAAAAATTTTTTTTTCCCTGCATTATCTCTGTTTCTTCGGAATTACTCTTTCTACTTTTTGTAATTTCTCTTATGCCAAATGCATTACTCCGAAGTGTTCATATTTAAGAGTAAGGCACTGCAATGCTGATTGGAAGCTCTCCTTGTGAGCGAGCCAGGCTTGTGGACTGGTAGACATCTCTTTAGGGCCTCATATTATCATCCAGATTTCTTTTTTTTTTTTTAAAGATTTTATTTATTTATTTATTTGACACAGAGAGAGAGAGCACAAGCAGGGGGAGCAGCAGGCAGAGGGAGAAGCAGGCCTCCCGAGGGAGAAGCAGGGAGCCCGATGCGGGGCTCGATCCCAGGACCCTGGGATCATGACCTGAGCCGAAGGCAGACGCTTAAAGACTGAGCTACCCAGGCGCCACCGCTTTCCAGCTTTCTCACTGGGAACTTCCTGAGGTTAATACGTGGAAATCGTTCTCTGGAGTAGTTTATTTTTTCTTCCAGAGAGGGTACCTATAGTCTTCTGCTTGGAGAGCTGGTGGGTAGGGTGTGATCCGGGCTTCTGACATCCTGGAGCTGAATTAAAGAAGGGGGCTTCAGGTCCCCGTGTTTAGTACTTACTCTCATCATGGTATGGTGCCGTTTCACGAGCCCTCCACACCCTGTGAGCCCTGAGCATTTCAGGTAAGTCTCTTGATTTGTCTAGTGATCCCCAGTTCTTGAGCTTTCCAGGCTATTGTGGTTTGTTCCTTACTGATAGCCTCAGACATTTAGCATTAACCTTTCTTCTCCCTGCTAAGTTGTTTTTCATCCCTCAGTGGGCTTTGCCACCTGCATTTATTGTTAGTAATATTTGTTTCAGTTAACAAACCACCTCACAACTTCATTTACTCAAAACAATCATTTTATTATCTCTATCATTTCTGTCGGTCAGGAATTCAGGAGGGATGCGGTTTTGCTAGGCACGTCTCACATGGTTACAGACAAGACCCTGGCTGGAGTTGAGAGGAGGGCAGAGGATTGGCTGGTCATCTCTTCGTGGCTTGTCAGGGCAGAAGCTTAGAGACGGGGAAAAGTATCGCATGGTTGTCCTCCTGCAAAGGTGGTATGGCCATGCCCCAGAAGTAGGAGTAGGTCATGGTAGTCAGGCCCGTTAGCGTCGTACTCATTGGAACTCTCTTTTCAACTTTCCCTGGGTCTTTTCAAATTTCTCCTTCAGTCGCTTCTCAAAATACAGTTTTTCGGATCCTTTCTTTTGGCCCACAGTGCCCGTGTTCCTGCTCTTTTAAGGTACCTGAACATCACACTGTAAGAAAAGATAATCTGGGTAAATGAGAAATGCCCAAAAGTAGTTATTTTCCACATTGGGATTTGGATCTGCTTGGATCGGTTTGGTGTGTACTGGCTTTTCAGGAATTTGTTTTTGGGGGGGTGGTGTATTGTGAGGACTTGAAGTTCCTGGAGTAAAGTGAGGAGAGGCGGCTCTCTATGAATGCTTTGGAGGAAGGGTAGGGTGTGAATCAGTGGGTGGTGCAGGTAGAAGCAGTTGTGGTGAAACTTCACTAGAACTGGAAAGAAATGAGAACCTTTAGCGCAGGCTAAACTGAGTGCATTTCAGTAAGAGTCTGGTTATTTGTGAGTGAAGACTTTCATTTTCAATAACGGTAGGTTATTAAACATTGCTATAAATGTATTTAAAGTTCTTATGGAAAGAAAGGTTCCATATATTTTAAACATTTTGAGAATTTTTCAGACTGTGGCTCTTAAGAGCAGCCTGTAACATATGTTTTATTGATAGCAGTCCTTGTAGAAGAGAGAAACAAAGACTAGGGAGAATATAGTCTTGTGGTCTTGTAAACATTACTCAGATGATCTAAACTGATAATACTTGTTGGATTGTCTCATTTCTAAAATCAGTGTAATACTGTTCCTGGTCTGATCAACTTAATTGGCAAAGTCTCATTTAGTGTTTGTATGTAGAGTGTAAAGGAAGGTTTTTAACAGAGAAAATGCTCATGTTTGAAAAGACTATACACAAGTCTGGAAGAAGTAAAAGAAATCTTTAAGCTCGAATTGCGAGGCTGTCTGCTTGTATTTAATTGACACATGTTTAAACATTGGTTGTAATGGATCATTTGCCATTTAACTGACATTAATGACCTCAGTTAACTCTCGTGTTTTTATATTAACAATGGCTGTTTATATTTTGTTAATTTACTTAAGTATTCAGCTTCCTCTACATTAAAAGTTTTTCTTTTTATAGATATAAACAACTACTATGTCTTGAATTGCTCTTTTATTATTAAAACTTTTACGCGCATATTGTGTTTAATTGCATTTTACTTTTTATAGCCTGAAAACATGAACCATATTGATAATAAAACTTAAACATCTGCGGATTGTTGCAAAACTTAATTCTGCAAGGGAACTCTTACCTAAATGTCACGATACTGTCCAAATCATCCTTCGAAATGTGATTGTATCCTGCCCCATTCATCTTGGATCAGCCAGCAGGAAATGATACACTTACTGAAGGAAAGCCAAAACAGAACTTTTATGACTTTGATTCTGAGATGAGATGTCCCATTGCACTGGATAATTTTCTGTATTAGTATTCTTACCTCTTACGACTTTTCTGTCAATTTTTATCATTTTCTGCCAAATTTCCTTTACTTGGAAGGCTTCTGTCTTTGATCTGTCAAGATTCACACTGGTGGGGAAGAGATCGGGGGTGGCAGGGGGGGGCTTTCTTGCCCTTCCTTTCAGAGTTACCTCATGTTCATTTGAATTACGCATCTGCCCTAGGATGTCATGGATTTAGGGTGGGTTTTGCTGGCCACCCTGACCCTCCTCTCATCCCCTTAACTAGCTGTGTCTGCAGCACCTGTGTGGGATGGTATTGCATTTCCCATTGTTAGAGGGGGCATGTTCTCTCTCTCAAACAGGTTTGTGACTATTTTTTATTAAGTACAAAGTCTTGTGTCTCTTCTAATTTGTGTTTAATAAAAAGATTTTTAAGTTACCAGAGTTTGGTTGACTAATTATTTCTAAGCATTATTCCAAGTATACACCCCGTGTAGACTAACATCAGTAAAAGAGACAGCCAGGCCTGGCAGTTAGGCTCCTGGGTTCAAATGTGGCTCAGCTACTCGTGTCAGTCGTCTGATTTCTTTGTGCTTTGGTTTCCTTGCCTGACGGAAGAGACAATCATGCCTCTATCTTACGTTAAGGTGAACATGTAATGTACTTAAAACATTGCTTGGCACACAGTATCACTCAGTAAATGCTGGCTGTTGCTGTTACTGTTATTATTGAAGACACTTAGATCCTTTTACACAGACCACAATCAACTTTTTTATAAAGGCCAGTGCCGTTATTTTCGAAGGAAACAACTCAGCATAACAGTAGTAAAAAACGATTATACACGATTAAAATAAAAACCGGCTACTCACTTTAAGTAATTTTTAAAACCTTGGAAAATCTAAGGTAGGGGGGAGAGATAACTTCCTTCCTTCCTTCCATTTCTACAGGGAAAATTACAGCTAATATTTTTACCTATTTCCTCCTTGCCCACTGTAGGAAAATCTGAGATGTGGAAAATCTGGATTTGTAGAACATGTGTTGGGCTGAAGGTGAGGGATTATTGCCCCAGGCTTTAGCTGTATATTCACTAGTTACAGACTAAGGACCTGGGACTGAGAAGGAAACTTGAGGGAGTAGAATGAAGAAACAACCAGTAAGGTGTTAACGACTGTAAACTGTTGGGCCAATGACTTAATGTGCACGTGCCCAATTTGTGCAGTCCTTCCCAGGAGTGCCTTTGTACATTAAGTGCGGGACTCACATTTTATTCTACCTTCATCCATTCCCATAAGGCACTTGTGATGTGCGTGCTGTTTGCTGTACACTCTGCTGATCTCAAGGCCCTATGGCAAAGAGCAGTGACAGGGAGGGGAAGAATGGCCAAAGCACTTGTAGAGTCTTCGTGGCTGTCTCCTGGCCACTGGTTCCCCAGGTTAAATGGGGGCAGCACATTCTCTTGTCTCTACCAAAGGTGAATGGTTACACTAGCAAGTAGTCAGGGACTGCTAGAGAAGCTCTCCCATCCTCCAGTTGTGGTGGTTTTATTCATTTCATGTGTGTCTGAGTGCATTTGCAAGCTTGGTGGGTTGTTAATTACCGCATCCACCATCACTGGGTTGTCTTTGTTTCTGTAAATTGCAGAAGAGTGCGTTAGTCATTTTTAACAGACTCCAGCATCCTCCACCATCTGATCGTGACATGGATGTCTTCCTGCTTTATTTCCCTGCATTTGGAGCTGGTCTGATCCTTCATTGACCAATTCCAGAGCTGTCATCCCTGACCAGCACCTCCATTGGAGTAGATGTGTGCATTCTTACGTCAGAGAAGAGCGTCGTACGGGTGGGGAGATTGCTTCTTCTTCACTCATGTGTATTCTGATCCCCACGGTCACAGAGGGCCATGTTGTCACAGTGATCTGACATACCTCTGTTGGCTTTTCTTGTCCCCTCTGCCTCCCTGCTTCCTCCCCTTATGACAGGGAGACCCCTGATTGTGGCACTTTCTTCCAATTCTTTCAGCTCCCATTTGGATGTAGTCTCTTGGCTATTGGCTGTCATACTTTATCATCATTGCTCTTTCTTCTTTTACCCCTTCCCTGTCCATCCCATTTGTTCTGCACAACCCCTCCACGTAGGTCGGCGCTGCTGTTCCTCTGCCTCTCTGTGCTCTGAGCTCTGCTGCAGGCACAATCGTACAATCACGGCCACTGGTGTTTCTGCTACAGAGGATCATCGTGTATTCAAGGTGAAGTGAAGATTATGTCTCTTTATGGTTATGAAGATCCCAAGCAAGAGAAAAGATAATGATGTATTTTTTTTTTTTTTTTAATGAGAGAGAGAGCACATGAGAGTGGGGAGGGTCAGAGGGAGAAGCAGACTCCCTGCTGAGCAGGGAGCCCAATGTGGGACTCGATCCCGGGACTCCAGGATCATGACCCGAGCCGAAGGCAGTCGCTCAACCAACTGAGCCACCCAGGCGCCCCAAGATAATGATGTATTTTGACAGTCACAAGATATAATGCATGTTCCCCTTCAGTGGTTGGAAGTTGTGGGGAAGCTAGCCTGCCATACTACGTGAAGCCAGTGCATAAATTGAAGAAATGTTGAAGATTTACTCATAATATACTGCTAGTCAGTAAGGACTCTGAGCTCACACATTTGGGTTTTCATCCCAGTTGGCTCACTTGATAGCTGTGTGACTGTGCCCAATTTACTTAACGTCTCTTAACTTCCATTCCCCCCTCTGTAAAACGGAGATGGTTAGCATGTCCCAGGGCTGCCCTGAGAAGTCAGCAAGATAGTGTTTGCCTTTCACTTATTGTGATGCACACAGAGAACACGCTCAGTCGAGAGAGGCAGTGGTCATAGCTGTAAAGTACTGTTTGCTGTTGTTTTTATTTCCCAGATGATAGGAACCCTTTCTATCGCTGCCCGGTGGGGGAGTGATAAGAAATAGTGAACTAATATTTAATGAGAGACACCTGAGCATGTAGGTTATGCCTTCGATATAATTCTTGTCGATTGATTTGATTTTTAACTATAGTGAGTGATGTAAAATTCCTTTTTTAAAAAGATTTATTTATTTGAAAGTGAGCTTGAGCGGGGCGAGGGGCAGAGGGAGAGGGAGAGAGAATCTCAGGCAGACTCCCCGCTGAGCGCAGAGCCCGATGTAGGGCTCCATCTCAGGACCCTGAGATCACGACCTGAGCCAAAGTCAAGAGTTGGATGCTTAACCGACTGAGCCACCCAGGCGCCCCGCATACAGAAAGTATTTATTTACCTGTGACTCAGTAAGCGCTTGAGGAGCAAATGCAGACTTGCGAGGCGCCGGACTGACTGATCTGGGAGCACAAACATGAGCAGGATTGGCCTTGGTCCTTGGAGCGCTTGGAGTCTTCGTGAACTGTAGAGTCAGTGAGCTGGATAGCAAGCCAAGGCAGATTTCCTTAACTTTCTGTTTTATTTTATGCTTTTGCTCTCACTTACTAACCATAATTACATATCATAAATGGCTTTTCATGGCTAATCATATTTCACAGCCATGATGATTAATAATTATAACTGTAATGGTAACAACAACTAACATTGATTGAGGGTTTACTTACGGGCCTGGCGCTTCTGCAGGCATTGTGCATGTATTAACTCATTTAATTTTCACGACATTCCTATGAGGACTGTTATTAGCCCTGTTTTATCTTCAGACTCTGAGGAGCAGGAGCTCAGCCGCATCGGCACGGCTGGTATTAACGGCAGGGACAGAGTTAGGGGCCTGGCAGCGCGGCCCCACAGGACCTCTGATGCCGACCTGTCATGATGCTTGTTAGAAAATGGGGATCCGTCTGTATTTTAACCCAGGATCGTCCATGATATTCCACCAATGTAGAACTCAGTGTTTCAGGGGAAAAGTGCATTCTTACATATAATCTCATATCCATCTTGAACTTCAAAAACCTAAAGGGCATTTTCATGAATATGTTGTCACGATACTGACTTTCAATTTATTTTCTTCAAGAATAATTGAAACTTAGTGTTTTCATACACATAAACAGTAATTGTTCCAAATGTCTGGATTTTTTTCTCCTAACATTTTTGGTACCTCAAAACTTCTGTTGGAATTAGATGCAGTATTTGTAAACTGCTCTTTATAACTTGCTTCTCAAACACATATTCGTTCAAGTATAGATTTTTAAGTTCTTAAAATTGAAAACTGTGCAAAGATACATAACAAAGTTGTAATCCTAATTTAATAACAAAACATTTTAAAACAGTCAATAAAATTACAAAGATCTCTCTCTAGTTGTGAACAATAACCTTGAGCATAGATGCTTAATTTTCATTTTCATTCCACAATAGAAATATTTCTTAGATTGTATCTAGTATATATACTATATGTAATAATGTATATAACATATAATAATAGCCATACAAAGTAGTACATAAATGGAAATTGCACTGAGCTTACATTTTAGCTTTTGGGTTTCTGATTTTTGCTGTGAAAAGTTGAACAATTACAGATGTGTGCACACCTGTGTGTGTTTGTGTAGTTTTGTGTGTGTGTGTGTGTGTTCCTTCATTTGGGAAAGCTGTTTGGTAGAATGGCAGTTCCTGTTGCTTGCAGGTTCAAGGGAAGACAACCAGGCCAAAGGAAAGTGTTATATATTAACATCTCATCATGATTTAAATGTCCCTTCCAACTTGTTCATAATCAAAATAAAAAATGAAAAGCCATTTACTTTCGTGTTATTTTCACAGACGTTGATTATAAGATCATTAGTTTGTTTTCAGTGATTTTCCAGCTTTGTTCTAAATTCGTGTTTCCAATTCCGGTGTCCATGTTTGTGAGTTCTCTGTTTTCCCTCTCAGAAAAGGAGCCCAGTGAGCAGAAGGCCAGAAGGCTAGCACCAGTACCTTGCCTTCTGGAGTGGGAGGTTTTCAGAGTGGCTCCCATCTGTTGGGCCTGTTCGCTGATAAGACCTGCAGCAGCTGGCTTGGCTTTGCAGACCAGACGTGGCCTGTTACTGCTCGGAGGCCCCTGGGCCTTGGAGAGTCGGCCTAGCTGTAGAGGAGGCAGTCCCAGCAGGCTTCTGGGCACCACAGTGGTCTGGGACTTCAGTGAGCCACCACCCCAGGAAGCACCGTGGAGGGCAGCAACCAAGTGTCAGCCTTATGGTGGCCAAGTTCATGCTTTGGATTAAAAAAATCTTAAACAGAAATCAGAAGATAGTATTCAGTGAATCAGAAGACTTTATTAATAGGTCTAAAATTCAAATGCCTCATACAGAGGTTTGAATCTTTATCATTTAAGTTTAACCATTGGAGGTCATAGGTAGTGTTACAAGATCTACTCATTGGTGGGTATTCTAATTGTACCAAAAGATAGGGGAAGTTTTTTTGTCCTCAGGTGTTTGGCAGAATTACTTTTAGACACACAGTACGGTGATTCTGGCATAGAAACATTCCTTATTTTGGGAGATGTTTGTGTTACTTCACTTTTGTTAGTTTGCCGATAGACATCTTGCTTGGATATAAAATATTTTAGACTTTTAAGGTCCTAATGTTATATTTTTAAAAAATTCTCTAAAATATTGATTCTTCAGAGTGGCTGTCATGAAGTCATATACCGAATGACAGTGCCAAAGCTACTTAGTATAACTATCTCAACTTTCAGAGTTTTCTGAACGCAGTAGAAATAGTATTTGCTTCATTGACAAGCATAGGTGGGAACCACTGCTCCTTTTTTAAAGGCTAGAAACAGGAGCACCTGGGTGGCTCAGTCGGTTAAGTGTCTGACTCTTGGTTTCAGCTTAGGTTGTGATCTCGGGGTCCTGGGATCAGCCCCGTGTCTGGCTCTGTGCTCACTGTGGAGTCTGGGGGTTCTCTTTCCCTCTCCCTCTGCCCCTCCCCCCACTCTGTCAAATAAATAAACAAAAAAACTTTTTTTTAAAAAGATTTTGTTTATTTGAGAGAGAATGAGATAGCATGAGAGGGGGGAGGGTCAGAGGGAGAAGCAGACTCCCTGCGGAGCAGGGAGCCCTATGCGGGACTCGATCCCGGGACTCCAGGATCATGACCTGAGCCGAAGGCAGTCGCTTAACCAACTGAGCCACCCAGAAGCCCCATATAAACAAAAAAATTTTTTAAAAAAGAAACAGTAGTCTTTTATTTTTTGAAGTAATTACTAACTTTTAAATTTCTGTTGAAAACATATGAACTATACATTCTAAAATTTGTAAAATCAAATGCAAATTCCAAAAGTGCTCTCTTTGTAAAATATGTCCTATATCCAATATTTACTGAATAGCTAATATAATTGTTGATATTTATTCAAATTATAAAATCAATATTTATTGAATGTCCTAGGCTGACAAAAGGCCATTGCACCATGACAACAGGGATCATGTAGGAATATGAAGTTTATCTGGTGTACAGAAATTGAGATGCACATTCTCACTTTTGGGTGTTTTTTTTTCGTGGATTTCTTGTTTGCTTTTTCTAAAGTATTATTTGAGAATATTTGACACAGTGACAGTGGAAGTAGTGAGTTATTCAAATTATTTTTTCCTTCATGAGTCAGTTGACTTGAAAGCATTGAACTGCCCTTTTGTTTATAGTAATGTCAATACATAACTCTGCTCATCATGTTATGTTCGTCCACATTCTCTCTTTTTTTTAAAGTGTTTATTTATTTGAGAGAGAGAGGTAGGTTATCTTAATGCAGAATGCTCCGGTGGGTTTTAAACCTGTGATATCAGCAAAACATAGGATATCAGAAGCTTTGACTCCAAAGAATGCCATTTGATTGTTTACAGATTTGCACAGAGGAGTTGATGAGGTACCTTTGTTGATTTACTCCCTGCAAAGGAGGAAATGATATTTAAACAAACACACAAACAAACAAAAAACATGCACAAAATGCTTTTGTGAAGTAAAAACCCAGTCCTTGTACTTGGATAATCAAAAGCAGCTTTTTGTTTGTGTATTTTGTGTAATTTAAAAAAAGTGATTAAGGCCACATGCCCATTATTTGTAACAACTCTTATCATTGTTCCCTGTTTTGGGTCACCTTGTGTGTTCCATCTCTCATCCTCAGACCAGGCCCTCAAACTTCAGTGAAATTTAGTAACCTGCCCAAGACCACATAGCTTGTAAGAGGCGGGGACTGCCTAGATTTGTTCACCATTTCCTCTCATAACAAGACATTGTCCTCTCACCTCTGTGCCCTGGGATTTTTCTCTCTTTCTCTGGAGTGCTTGCAGACGTTCTTTTACCCTGAGACCCGAGCCCCCACATTGCCCACCTGTGCCTGGGTGAACCAAGGGGCAGAGAAGTCAGATGGGCTTTGCTCTGAGTCTTCCCTGTGACACCCCTCTGCTGTGTAGAATTGTGAGCAGGCACTGAACTTCTCAGTGGGCTCCCTCTCTCCGAGAACCCAAGCAGGACTGGAGGGGGTGGGCTATGCCCTATTCTTATGGGCTTCGGGGTTCCAGGTACACCTGCTGGCTAATGAGGTAGTAGGAAGCCACCGTATTTCCCAAGGTGGCTGAGATGATTTACAAACAAGTCCCTGAAGAATTTATTTCATTTGCTTTTCTCTTTTACTTTCTTACCAAAAAGAGCTGTGGTTGCCTCTAAGGTTTATAAAGGGCCAAGGAAAAGGAAGAAATTGTAAATAGCTAACCTGTACCCTATGTTACAAGTTGACCCACACAGTGTGTGCTGACTTAGGAACCAGTTCATGCGGTGTTTTATGGACAGAGATTGTTCTAAACGAATAGCCGAGTTTTGGTAACTTTTCACAATAGGCTGCATTACAAGATTCAGCACTTGTTGGTGAGTAATGTACGGTTGTATAGTGTAGTTTGTCTGATCTGTGCTAAGCCCAGGGCGCTGTGCTAGGAACTGAACAACTTGGAACTAGGTCCTCAAACCTGCCAATCAACCAGCCCTTTTGAGCGTCAGTTTTCACTTATGTGGCTGGTACCAAGTTCTTGTGACGATGTGCTCAGTGACAGGGCAGCAGGGGATTAAATTCTCGTTAATGCTGTACTAGCTACTAGTAAGCTGTCACCAGACTTGGAGAATCTGCCTGCAACCTGGTAATGTGTTAGTGTGTCACTGATGTAGGAATAGGGTTGCCAGATAAAATATAGGGCACCCAGTTAAATTTGAATTTCAGATAAGCAGTGAATAATTTTTTGGTGTAAATATGTCTCATATATTGCATGGGACACATTACACATGAATATATTACTAAATCTGGCAAGCCTCTGTGGAACGATTTACTTTGTCAGTGGGAAGAGGCCTCTCCCTGATAAGTTGCTAAAAGCCTCAGGACCCCCCACATCAGTTGGAACTCTTCAGTCTTAGCTCTTCAAAAGCCAGGACTAAATCCTTTATCTCTGCATCAAACTCAAGGACTGTGTGAATATCTTTTCTCCACAAAAATCTGAATTGTTCTTAGTTTTGTTCAGAAGCTCGGACGAGGAGGACCAGTGTGAGCCACAGTCTGGCTGCCTTTAGTGTTCGCGGCAAGCCCAAGCGGACCCGTCAGGGGTATCTGCAGGGCTGAGCTCTGTCCCAGGAGCGGATCTCTTTCCGTGCCCTGGGGGGGGTCTGGATGAGACGCTAGGCCGGCCAGAAGGGGGGCTGAGTGTTCTAAGATTTCCTGAGAACCTCAGGAAGGGAATCTTACAAGCCCCTCACTGGCAGTCCCTCTGCCGTCGTGGTCCCTGGCTAGAGGCAGGCTGATGAAACGAAGGGGTGCTGAACTTGAGGAGCCAAAGCCTGAGCCCTCACTGCAAGAGCAGACTTAACGGTTCACTGCTGGGGCTCAGTTTGTTCTCTGTCAAATGGGGATAATGTCTGCCCTCAAAGGACCGCTTGAGAAATCAAAAGTAAATATTATATCAGGGGTGCCTGGATGGCTCAGTGGGTTAAGCATCAGGTCACGATCTCAGGGTCCTAGGATAGAGCCCTGCGGTGGGCTTCCTGCTCAGCAGGGAGTCTGCCTGTCTCCCTCTGCCTCTGCCCCTCCCCCCGCTCATGCTCTTGCTCTCTCTCTCAAATAAATAAAATCTTTTTTAAAAAAGTAATAAATTAAAATACTAAAACTTTTGTAAATTGTGATGTGTTTAGAGATGGAGGGTATTAAGGCTGTGAGTATGACTGTTAGGCTGCATCTTGGGTTTTGGGAAGTTTTATCAAGCATTTTTTTTTTTAAAGACTTTATTTATTTATTTGACAGAGGGAGAGAGAGACAGCGAGAGAGGGAACACAAGCAGGGGGAGTGGGAGAGGGAGAAGCAGGCTCCCCGCTGAGCAAAGAGCCCAATGTGGGACTCGATCCCAGGACCCTGGGACCATGACCTGAGCCGAAGGCAGACGCTTAACGACTGAGCCACCCAGGTGCCCCTTATTAAGCACTTTTGTTTCTTTTTCAAGCAACTGTGAATTTTAAGTCTTATCAGTCCTGTGTATTGAATTAGCTTTTTGCCACGCGATTGTTAATAAATTTTGTGAATTGGAATTTCACAATGGTGTTGATGTCCAAATCAAATCAGCCTCCTCATTGATTGTTTTTCTTTTTAATCTACACTTTTGCCTAGAGTGGCCATATTATAGATAGCCCTGATAATTCATTACAGTGACTTAAACCAGAGTGAAAACATGACCTGTGATATTGGGAGGCACGGGAATGTGCAATTAGTAGACATTAATTTAATTGCATATGGTTAAGTTGGCCCAGTAGACATGATTATTAGTGTTACTTAAGACAGATCAATTTTCAATAATCTCCCTCTCCAGGGAATTACTTTTTTTTTTTTAAGGATTTTATTTATTTATTTGAAAGAGAGAGGACACGAGTGGGTGAGGGGCAGAGGGAGTAGCAGACTCCCCACTGAGCAGGGAGCCTGACTTGGGGCTCAATCCCAGGACCCTGAGATCATGACCTGAGCCCAAGGCAGACGCTTAACCAACTGAGCCACCCAGGCGCCTCAACCAGGGACTTATTTTTGAATCTGTTTTTTTCACAAACACATGTGAATTGTTGTAGTCTCTGGGAAACAGCAAAATAGGTGTAAAATTGATGTTCTTAAAAGTTGTGATTTACTATGCGTGTTACACTAGTCATTGTATAAACATGACTTTTTTCCCCTCTGACAAAATTTAGGGGTTGAATTCGAGGTATACTTCAAAACCCTAGAAGTTTATCTTTGTATTTCAGATTCCCCTCATGTTCTAAGAAGCCTACCATCTGTTAAAACACCTTATCTCCTATTCTGTGAGTGTCTAGAGATTGTAATGATACATTTGGCATGCCTTCTACTTGAGTATCAAGGGACAATTCTTTATCATTGTCATCGTCACCAGTTCTTACCCTTGTGTAGCATCTGATAGTTTCAGAATGTTTTACCTTACTTTCTTATGAAATATGTACAGGGGCCAAGAGGTCAACATGGCAGGCATTTTTATCCTTATTCTATATAAGATGCAACAGATGTAGAAAAATTCTTGTTTACAAAGTTCAGATGGCAAGTTGTAGAGCTGAGATTTAAACACATGTATTTTAACTTCTTTTTTACTGTCATTTCCACTGTGCCGCACCGCTCCCTGCCAGAATCTCCCCCTGCCCGAATCTCCCCCTGCCCATGATTTCTAGAACTTTACATTTAAGTTTACATTAACAGCAAGGAATGCATTTTAATATCTAACCATTCTTATATTGAAAATTCATATGAAGGTATTTGATTCTAAATATACTATTCCTAAATGATCTAGAAGCCTGAAAGTATACAAAATAAAGATATTATTGTCCCAGGAAATCATTTATCTGAAAATGTGAACCCTAGCAAAATGTTCATAAATTTTAGTATAATGGGTGTGAATGAATTGATACAGGAAGATATCGGGGGTATATTCTGACTTTTTCCTGTTTAATGTTTAAAGCAACCATGTCATTTTGGAGATTGTCACTTTGGTAATCCTTTTGGTCACAGAATACTAGAGAGTGGATTATAGGTCTATGCAGTGTGGTAATTCCTACAACTTTGCTTCTGGGTGTAGACAGAAAACAGCTCTGAATATACTTGTGCTGTGAATGTGCAGTTTACCTAGCTCTAACCTGTTCTAGTTTTACTCCCTCTCCTAATGTCTTTCCCTTCTGAAAGATGTCGAGAGAGTTCAAAGAGGTGGAGGAAGATTGGGAATGATGGGGTGCAGAGCTGGCCAACCCCACAGTCAGGACCTCACACCCAATGCCACCTCATCCTGAGGATAGTTGTGATAAAAGCAACATTGCACTTGAACGTTTGGTGTATTCAACAGTAGCAGGGTGAAAAAGTCTTCTGTGATAAAATAGTAACTCTGAGTTGTATTTATTCTGCCTGAAAAGGAGGAAACAAGCATCCTTTTCCTTCAGCTATGGTGGAAATATGGCTCTTCAGAAAAGATTGCCGTGCACTCTTAGCTAGCTTAAGTGGTAGGAGAATGTGTTCCAAGTTGTTCAGCAGAGCTGTTGGGAGAAGTTTGGGGCGGGAGAAGGAACAATTTTTCTATGTCCTCTCTTGAGCAATCCTGTGAGCCTCATGTGGCAGGTCTACAGAATTTCTGAGCCAGTAACTCATGGGCAGGAGGACATGGAAGCAGTGCAAAGGGCCCAAAGTTTGCACTTGATGGAAACTGAACGCATAGTGGATTCTGGGCGTCCATGTACAGCGCACTGTTCATATGTAGGAAGCTACTGTAAGGGTTAGTACTTGAGGATTGCATTTAAAGCTTCGTATTCTCCATTTATCCTTGGGATATGGTCGTTAAGAGCAGGAAATGTGTAGTCAGGTAAAGTCCAACCATGCAACCAACTAGTTATGTGACATGGGAGAGGATTCTTGATTTTTCTAAGTGATAATTTCCTCATCTATAAAATAAAGGTAACCTTGTGTGTTTAATAGTACTTTTGTAAAGTCAGAGGAATCTGTGTCTGAGCCTGGCACATAGGTGCCCCATGAAGTTTTGTTACACTGTTGTACTCATGGTTATTATTGTTGCAATCAGCAAATACTCTCCTATGGGAGTTCAGGACACCTCATTCTGTCTTTTAGTTCTGCCTTTGGTTTCATGCTGATTCTGGAAGTGAAGAGCCAGAGGAACCCATATACACTGGGATTTGCTTGTGATGTGTGCATATTGGTGTGCTTGTGTTTTCTGGGTTTGTGAGCATCCAAGTGCCCTGAGCCACATCAGAGGCCTGTCTTCAGCAAATGTTTAGGAACTGCTTTAAGTGCAGCACTAGGAACACAGTCATGAAAAGACAAGCACAGTTGCTGCTCTCGGAGAGCTTGTGTTCTGGTGGAAGAAGGTGGTTTGGTCAACAAACATATACAAGAAAATGTCCGAAAGTGATGATTGCTGTGCAGAGAATTAGGTACAGCCATATGAAAGTGAGCGAGCAGGTGGCCAGTTGATGCTGTATGTTCCGGAAAGATCTGAGGAAATAAACCTTTAAACTAAAAATCCAAAGATCCAAGGGGCAGCATTCCAGGAGGGAAGGGGATGGCTAAGGAAAAGGTCCTGACACTGGAATGGCGGTGGGGGGGGGGGGGGCGCATAATGAGCCAGGTCTTGGGGGGCTGGAGAGGGAGAGGCAGGGCTGAAGTCTTGTTCTTTAGCTGGTTTTTCTAGAGTGAGTCACAGTTTTGAGAGTTTCTATATTAGATTTCTGAATAGGACTCCAGAAGAATCATTGTGAACCAGATGGTAATGTTGGGCTGCTTTGCTTCTGGGAACTTTTCTTAATTATCGGATGGAGATACGTTTTGTGTCTCTTTGTAATGGGGATATGAGTATCATTAAAGTATATGAAAAATATCCTGCATACTGTGAACCAGAGACACATTGAAAATATTGCACAATGTCATGTTTTTGAGTAATAAAATCACCTTCATTTTTTTTGCTTAATTTTGCTTTTGTATATCATAATTTGCTTGGTATTTAGCCCTCTCTGTAGATGAGGAATGATGTTCTTAAGTTTTCCCGCCATTGTAAAGCATATTTTGGAGGGTGGTTTCTCCAGCAATTATGATGGATTTACGCTCTTTCCAAGCACCTATTGCTAATAAGGCATGTCCAGGTTAGGAATGACTGCTACGGGACCATTTCATAGCATTTTAAGTAATGAAGAACACATTTTTATAGCTCTCTTTATGATCCTTCAGAACTTGATACACATTTAATCTCCAAGGCCATTTTCTTAATGCCATACAATAAGGACGCGGAGGGTAGGGGTTAAAAACTTGGCTGAGCACCTACTAATTCCAGGTTCTTTTTAAAAGATCTCATTGGAGCAACCCAGCAAAGCAGGTGGTTGCCTCCTTTTTACAGGTGAAGAAACTGCTGCGCAGAGGCTAAGTGGGCCTTATGCAGTTCAGGGTAGCCGAGCCACGATTTGAAATCAGAGCTCAGGGTCCCTCCCAGTCTACACAGATAAAGAATAGATGCTCCAGCTTTCATCTGAACCATTTTTAAGCAGTGGTAGGTGCTGGATGTTCTGGATTAGTTTTCACACGTTATCTGGGGTTTCCTATGCTTCCCTAGAAAGAATAGGTGGTCTTTCTGCAGGGAGAACAGCCTAAGAGACTCACTGTGAGAACCACCTACACCATGATCACTGTTTTAATTTATTGAAGGCCCCAGAAGATTACTGAAATTTGCATTTTTGAGTATTTAACAATTTAATAATCTTGAATTTTAAACAAAGCCAGGAAGCCTTGTTTGCTGTTTTATGCAGATATTTGAGTTTTTATTTAGGTTGCGCGCGTGCGCACACACACACAACCCACAACCCACAGGGAGAGTGGAAGTATTTGTATTTGGGGCTTATGAGCCCTGTGGTGGCAGCTGAGAACAGGCACGCCCTCTATCTGTCCTTGTCCAGGTGACCCATTACCTTAGCTCTTCTGTCCTCACAAGGTGGAGCCTGTGGAAGGTAGTGATGACCCGGGGAGAGTGCTGGCTCCCAGGGTCCCTCAGGAAGTCTCCTGGGGAGAGAGATTTTTGGGGATCTGTGGCAGGCTTTCCCAGCAGGAGGAAAAGACCCGTCTCCTTGAGTGCGAGGAGGACCGGGAGGGTGTCCCTGTGTATTTGCAGGATGTTCACTTGAATGGAAAGGAGTGTACAGGATTCCCGCTCTGCCAGGCTGTTGGGTTGCCTATTTCAAAGTGCTTTGTCAGTTGTGAAAGTAGCAGAAATGCTAGCTTTCATTTAGTAACTACGACTCAGAAAAGCTCCATTTTAGTTTCCTGATTGCCAAGTCAGAATGAGAAATAGATTTTCTAATTGTTACATGCTCAGTACCTTGAGGTATATGGTTAACTTTGAAAAGCTAAACGTGACTTTTTGAAATTTTAGTGTTTTATGTTCATTTTGCATATTTCTGTATTTTCAGTTTTGAAAAGAACTTCAGTCAAAGGCATCTTTGTGTTTTTTTAAATTCCTCCTACTTATTATTATTTTTTTAATGTTTAGAGGCTCTCCCTTTAACTTTAGAGTCTAAAAACCTCCTACTCTCTAGGAGGGCTAAAAATTCCCTATGTAATATTGATTATACAAAGTTGGCTCTTACAATACACAAATCTGCTCTGCGTTTGAAAGAAGAATACAGATGTAACTATTAATCCACTGTATTGCTGTCTAACCAGAAGCATTTGCTAGTAGTTCTTGAGGTCTCCTCATTCTGGATACTTTTTATGATTGTGTTAAATTTGCCTTTTGGAAGAATTTTGGAAAACATTAAACTAATTGTTAGAATTGTGAAATAGTGGCTGGAGATTTTAATTTGGCCCGCATGCAGATGTTCATTTGATCATGCAGCCAACCCATTTTAGTTGCTCACTTGCTATAAGTAGAGAAACTCCAGGAATGACAGAAAGAGACCTGCCCTCAAGTTACTTTATACTTCAGTGGGGGAGAACATCTTGCAGGGGAAATACAAACTGATAAAATGTTACATTAGGAATAAATATGGGATTACATGGAAGAGGGTATAAATCTTAAATCAGAGAAGGCATCTAAGTAAGGTAAAACCTGAAGGACAAGTAGCCAGGCAGCAGAATGAGAAGAGGGAAGAGCTGAGACCAGAGACATGCCAGGAACATGGGATAATCCAGGAATTCCAAGTCAGACAGTGTCCTCTGGGGAAGGAAGTGAGGTGTGGAACACTGGTTTTAAGTGTAAAGGCTGTAAGATAAGCTAGGGCAAGGCCAACAAGGGGCTTTTAAATTCTTGTGAAGAGTTTAGCCTTGATCCTGAGAGCAATGGGAAACCATTGAAGAGAAATGTTATTTTAATCTGGGATGTGACCTGAGCATACTTGAATTTCAGAGAGATCCTCTTGACTGCAATGTGTAGAATGGATTGGAGGGGACGGTCTTGTGTGGGACTTCTGTGTATGGCGATCATGTCCATACAGGTTTCGCGGTGTTGCATTTCAGTGAGCATCACATTAATGGTCCCATCTTCCATTTCATAGTTCCCAACCCAAGCAACATTACAGGATAGCTCTGTGAGAGGAGAAATTGTAGAAAGTCGGGACTGAGGGTGCCTGGGTGGCTCAGTTGGTTAAGCGACTGCCTTCGGCTCAGGTCATGATCCTGGAGTCCCTGGATCGAGTCCCGCATTGGGCTCCCTGCTCGGCAGGGAGTCTGCTTCTCCCTCTGACCCTCCTCCATCTCATGCTCTATCTCATTCTGTCTCTCAAATAAATAAATAAAAATCTTTAAAAAAAAAAAAAAAGAAAGTCGGGACTGAGACTTATAGTGGTCTGGTTTTGGCAGCAGCCTTGGAGTTGGAGAAAAACAAAGTCCAGATTGTCGCCACAGGCCTTAGAATGGATCTGCTGTAAAGGTGAAGGAGGGGGAGGAGTTGGGAAGATAACCTAGCCTTCAGACTTGGCTGATCTGAGAGGATGAGGAGACACAAGAAAAGGTGCAAGTCCATTTCCCCCCTTTCCACAAAGGAATCCGGCATCCTAAAGTGAAAATCGCAGCCACGTTAAGTAGCCTTATGGCTTCTCCTTTGACTCTGCCTTTTATCAGTCCACATCTAACAAAAGGCTATTGATTAACATTAGGGCGCATCCCATGATGTTTTCCATTGAAATGTCTGAAACTTGGGAAACTAAGCATATGCCAAAAAAGAGCATGAACTCCAAATTGCCTTGTAAGTTATATGTTTGCTAAGTGTATAGCAAGAGTAACCATTTTACTGCTCCTAAAACGTTAAGTGAAGCCATTTTGTTTCTCCTGTGAACAAATATTAGACACAGAGATCTGTGATAAAATACCATCGTTTTGCTTGGTTTTATGAAGTGTAATTTCTTGACATAAAGACTTATAGGAACACCGAGACCAAGTAAGGAGATTAAATATTTCATTCTGCAGACTTCGAAATTTTAAAATATAAGTTGTAATTTAAAAGATAAAACTGGTCTCTTTTATAAGCCCACAGAAAAATGATAGTTATCTTAAAAATTTAAAAATATATTCAGTTGTGGAGTTGAATTTGGCTTTGTGCACTGAGCAGCCTTGTATTGATATTAGAGTAATTCTGTATGGTTGAGTTAGGAGCAGTCTTTGAGAAAGCACACACTTTTGTACTATATTGTTTTACTGATTTTGTTAATCTTCAGCAGTGGATACGAGAAAGAATCTAGGAGTGAAATATCTAGAGTAGGGTAAAATCTATTTTATCTATGTTTTCTGTATGTTTAAAGAATTCACTGGCATTTCTGACATAAAAGATCCATTTTCACCAAAAATGGCAATTGGGAAAGACTTGATTCTCAAGGAGGTCCCTTTACCAGTTTCTGAGAAGAATCAGTAATTAGTTAACTTAAGCTTTAACTGAAGATGAAATCCCAACATATCCTACATTTTATGAGCAGATGAATTTAACATAATGTACTTAACTAATAACATAACTTCAGATCTTTTAAAAATGCCTTTTTAAAACGTGGTCTGCCTTTCAACTTTTTTTTTTTTTTCCAAATTCTCTCTTCTCTGCTACCTCCTAATCTCCGAATTGAGCTCTGGGCTTGTTTTACATTACTAGCTTTAACTTTGCCTTTTATGCCTTGGAAGTATGTGCAAAAGCTACACTGTTACTTTAAGAGGCTTGCTCATTCAAGTTTCCCCCTCTAGTCTTCTGACCCTGTCTTCCCTCCCTCTTCCTTTTGTTGTCAGTGCCCCTTCTGCCCGTCCCCCCCCCTCCCCATTAAAAGATCCAAACAAAACAGAATCCTTTGCCTTTGGTATTCCATGGAAATTTCAGTGAAATCTTGTCTTGCTATTGTAGAAATTCATAGCACATACTAGTTCAAAAAAGATTCTTACCTCAGAGACCTGATGTAAAGACCATTTGGAACCATGTCTGGGCTCTACCACTGATACCCAGTTTTACACTATCAGTCCATTAATAATGCTGTTCTGTCAGAACCTCAGTGTATTGCACATCATTTTATTAAAATAAATGCTGGTGGAGACAGTAACTCGATGTAATGTGGCTGATGTGGAATAGTGTCTAATATTCTCTCCTGCAGCCCCACCCCCAGCATTAGAATTGCCATTCTGAAAAGAAAATATATATTTAAAGAATTGTAGCATAAGGTCAAATTATATTATTTTATTACAACACTACAGTAGTACAGAGAGATTATGTAATTGAAAAGGAGTGCTGATTTCTGTTCTGATGAAGCAGTCATCCTTTGGATATGCTTAGGAGAATAACTAAGCTAGTTACTAATAAATATGGTTCTAAAAATTTCAGTTATTCATCACTAGGAAATGTCTTCAACTTTTTTAACATTGGAAGGATATCAACAAGACATGTATAATGAGAATGAAAAATATTTTACTTTGTTCACAATACTCAGAGCAGCATGTGATATTTTTAAGAGACGAAGGAGAAACCTGCGCTGTTATTATTATTATCTCTCGCATGAAGAGGCTTCTAGAAGCACAGAGCTGCCATTTCTAGACTGAATGTTTTCATTTCAGAATGGAAAAAAATTTGATTCACAAGGAAGTCCACTTACCAGAAGTTTTTTTTGGGTGGGGGGGTCTTTTTTCATGTTTAAATCCTAAATTATTATTGCATAAAAGGAAATGTTATCACTTATCCAAAGGAAGACGCTGTGTACTTCGGGGCCATGTGTATGCACGACTCACATGGTCGCACATTTTGTCAAGCACCAGAGAAATGGTCCTCTCCTTTAATTCTGTGAGAATCTGTCCTAAGGAAATAATCCAGAATGTTGGGGGCAGGGAGAATGCTGAGCATAAAGACAAGTTTCTTGCTCTCCTGTTTAGATTAGTGAAAGATTGGAACCAACCTAAAGACTCGTAGAAGGGGCTTAGTTTAATAAATTTTCACACACTCCCTCAGATGGAAATCTTATATGAGTAAAGATAATGGTTATTAAAACTTCTAGGAAGTTGGAAAATGTGCATTTAATTAAAGTTTAAGGCTATAGTAATTTTTCCCAGTTTTCTAAATTTTCTGTATTTGCACTTATATTACTTTCATAATGAAGAAAAAAGAATTTCAAACTATGTTGTTTCTGCTCTTAATTTTTTTTTTTTTAATAAATATGGGAGATTGCTGCCAGAGTACAGCCAACAATTTTAGGGACCGTAAAACCTTCATTTCCTTTAAACACATTAATGGTTTCAGTATATTCTGAAAGTGTGTTTAATTTAAAATGAACCATTTAGTTTCTGTTTAGATTGGTTTTAGACTTAAATATATATAGTTAATTCTAGAGAAGAGCCCTAGAATTTGGAGTATAAAATAAGAAAGAGAATTTTAAGAAATGAGTAATAGTGTTATTTTTAAAAGAGAATTAATTACAAAGAAAAATTTTTGGAACATGCAGGTTAATATAGTAGAAGTTCTGAGGGAACTTTTGCAACAGTAGTTAAAGGAGGACCCTAAGTTGAGAACTTTCTAAAAGTTTAAATTAAACGAAGAACTCATCGAACCATTTCCATCTGGGAAAGAAGCGTTACTAACAAGAGATGCATTGGTTTCATTTCTTTTCCTCTCTCCTTTCCCCCTTCCCCCTCATTTTCCTCCCTTTCCTTCCCTTTCTTTCCTTTGTTTATTGTGGTAAAATACACAGGACAGAACATTTACCATTTTAACCATTTTAACCGCCTGTGGTGTTACGGGCCTTCCCCTTGTCCTGAAGCTGCGACCACCATCCATCTCCAGAACTCTTCATCTTCCTGAGCTGAAACTCTGGTCCCATTCAAGCCTGTCCCCCCCAGACCTCCATCCCCCTGGCCACCACCCTTTGCCTTGTAGCTCCAGGTACCTCATACACGTACCATCTTTCCTTTCTTTCTCCCCTAGATGGGTTACCCCAAACTCATTCACAGTTACTGCCCATCTGCAGTGTTCAGAGGCTCCAGTATGGCTTACCAATACGAAAAGCAAGGAGCCTGTTTAATTTGCAGTCTAATCGGTATAAACAAGTCCAGCCCTACACAGTAACTAGAGTAAGGGATGGTAAGTGTCATTTCAGAGGGCAAAAAAGAAGTGTGGTACTTGAGGTACAAGAATGATTGTGGACTAGAGTAGGCGACAGGGCGAAAGTAAGATTGCACCACCCTGATGAGATTTGTAGGCATTAGGGAGATGCTACAGCCCCGGTGTCTCTGGTAGGAGTCACATTTTAGGAAGTTTTCGTGGTGCTTGTTTGCTCGCTGTCGTTTTATTTTGTTTTACGGTTTGTTTGTTGGTTGGTTGGTAGCAGTGATAGGCTGGGCTTAGTCTCTCCCTTTCCTGATCTGGTAATAAATGCCTTCCTGGCCCTGGGCTATGGTACGGGTGAGCAGTTGGGGACTATAGTGAATGCCCATGAATCTAGGAGAATAATCTGGTCTGTTGTGTCTTTAGGAGGTTAAAAAGCCCGTGGGCCAACCTGGATTTGCACCCTGATCTGTTCAACTGAACTGAGATAAAATTTCCTGATATGGGCACCCCGTGTCTAGGCTAGTGATTCTTATGACTGCAATTTCTATTACCAGCTGTAAGAATTTTCGGCAGCTGGGTGGGAGACAGAGAGGCCTTTCCTAGGAAGCATTGCTCACTTAGCAGTGTTGATGCCCATTGCTCTGTGTCCTGTAAGTCTCTCTGAGACACCAGCTTGTGTCCTTCCCTGTCATTCTTCCAGAGGCGTCCTGAGGTCTCCTGGTTTGGAAATACGGTGGGTACTGGCTGCTGACAGGTTCCAGTTTGACTCTGGCACCGCTGTTCCTCCTAAATCCTCTTAACACTGCCTCCCATATTAAGATGTTTGGGCTTCCTTTGTTGTGTTGAAGAATAGTCTGTCTCAAAGAAGGTCAGTAAATCAGTGGATGGTATCACAACGAAATAAGGTTTATTTAGCTTTTCGCCTGATTGGTGAATACCAGGCACTCTTCTTTGCTTTGCCTTGGAGTCATTCTTTGTGCTGTGGGTTTGTGAGAGGAAAGACCTGCCTGTCATTGAACCCAAGAGGCCATTATGCACAGAGGCGGCCATGCTTACGGGTGTTGGTTGTTGATGGGAAACCACACATGATTTTGTTGGAAAAGCTAGTGGTTCTGTTACGACTAAATCGAGGATACATCAAGGGGGGTAAGATGCAGGTCATGTAGGTAGTGGGGTGCCCGTGAGTATTACAGCAGAGAAGAAACGTGCACTGCTACCCAAGGCCTGTTAGACATTAGGACTTCTTGTAATAGAATTAGAATGGGATGATGAGGGGCAAGGAGGCCAGTTAGAAAACATGGAACCAGCTGAAAAATTGGTCCTCAACTAGGTCATTTCATGGAACATGGAAAATGGGTTTCTCTTGGTGAAAGGACTAGTAAGAGACACTTGTTTCTAGAGTATTCCACCTATATAGTTGTATGTAGCATTCAGCAAGTATTTATTGTATGTCACTACCTTAGATGGAGAAGGTTTATCTGATCAGCACCAAAAAATCTCATAAACTTCATTGTTGTTTATGATGAGGTAAAGTGCACATCACTTCAGACATTTAATTCATGTTTATTTGCTAATGATACTAGTATTAGTGAACATACTTTTCTAAGTGCCTCATATGTATTAATTTGTGTAGTCCTTCACAACAGCCCAATGGTGCAGTTGCTTCTTTTTATTATACCAATTTGCAGAGAGGTTAAATAACCCTTAGCTCAGTCCTGTGGTGTCAGGATTTGAACACGGGCCATCGGCCAACATAGCCTGTGTTTCAGTCCACCTCTTGAGCAAAGAATATGATGTAACGTGGCCAGCCTGTTCACTATAGTTCTCCAAAAGATTGTGAGAGGCTATGCTCTGCTAATTTATGGGGCAATCTTAGGAATTCCTCTCCCTTCTCATATAAAGTATGTTCCAGAATCCTGGAATAAGAATTTCTAAAATGAATTATAGTGAACTGTTTGAACCTAAAATTATAACACACACACTGCTAATGCACTGGTTTTACTCAGAGATTTTCAGCCTCTCTCCTTCTCCTCTTCTCCCTCTCTCTCCCCCACCCTCCATCTTTAGGTACCTTTGAATATGGCAGAGCTATTCTTAGTATTGATCAGTATAGATTCTAGACTGCTGTCTAGTTTTGTAAGCGTTCATGTATTTTGGCCTCATTGCCTGCAAAAATAACTGTCTTCTAATGCAGCAAGGCTTCCTATCAGTTTAGGCAAAGCATCTTGTGTAAATTTATCTAAATGGAAGTTGTGCATGCGTGGAAGTGTAAAATCTTTCCCCTGAGTGGTTAACCCTACACTGTAAGGAAGTAAGCATGACCTCTTGTTTTTCACAATGAAATTGCTACTTCATTCTTCTCAATTCTATGGGAAATTTGTCGATTATGGTAAGTGAAACTACCCACCTAGAGAATTTAATGGTTTAAGTTTTTAACAAAGAAAAAGAAGAAAGAACCTGCGTGTTCAATTGCACCTGTTTAGCAACAGCCTGAAGAAGATCCAAGGACCAGAATGCCTTTCAGAGTTTACTCCCCCCGGATGTGTGTTCTTGGTTTTTAAAACTGTTGCTTTGTGGGGATAGGTGTGGAATGGACAAAAGTAAATAGGGAAACCATTCTCAATTTAATTTTTTTTTTAAAACTTTCTCATTTTCTTTTGTTTTTAGTGCAGGTACAATAAACTTCTGGTGCCTTAGCAAGGATTTTTTTATTCTTATCATTGAGCATATGGAGTATTGATATTTAAGGAAATAGAAAAAAATGAACATAATTATAAGATAATTATATTGATATTTAAGCAATTTGTAATTCCTTTGAGCTCTAGTTGTGGCAAAAGTATTATAGTTCTTTTTTAAAAAAGATTTTATTTATTCATTTGAGAGAAAGAGAGAGAGGAAACACATGAGCGAGGGGGAAGAGGCAGAGGGAGAGAGAGAAGCAGACTCCCAACCCAGCAGGAAGCCTAACGTGGGGCTGGATTCTGGGACACCGATATCACGACCTGAGCTGAAGGCAGACGCCCAACCATCTGAGCCACTCAGGCACCCCAAAAGTATTATAGTTCTATCATAAACTCCCTTCCACGTGAATTCTATGCCTTTAGTCAGTATTGAGAGCCAAGAACAAATTATGTAGTGGTTGTGATTTGATTAGTTAAGACGAACTAACTAGAAAAATTGCGAAGAATGCATAATAGTTGTGACGTGCTACATTAGTTTATGCTGTGGGGACTTTTAGGGTGAAGTATAAAATGAAAATGTAATATAAATATGCTTTGGAGTTGTCAAGGAACGAATTTTCTGTCATCACAAAGTTGTTTTTTTATGAACTATGGTCCATGAAAACCCATATCACAATAGACAACAGTAGTCCATAGTTTAATTGTAGATGTGTTTTGTTTATTTTTGTGAGATGTTTATTGTGGACGTTGTCAGAGGATTTGTCTTCTATTATAAATGAATTTAAATGCATAAATACCTTAACATTTATTACCGTGGTCTTTCTGTACTACCCTGTCTTGGTTGATACCTGTGTTGCATATTTCAAAAGTTAGAGTTATTTATCAGAATTATGAAAATAAGGAATCCACAGATCTAGGAAGCATGGTGTATTCCAAGTTTAAATCAGAAATGTATGTCTAGATGTTATCCTAACTGTAGACTGTAAAAGATGAAGTCTTGAAAGCAACCAGAGAAAAAGAACAGACGCCTATTAAGAAATAGCGAGAATCTTAGCAAATTTCTGTAGTACTGTAGAATCCAGAAGAGGTAGGAAAAATATCTACACGGTTCAAGAATTACGACAAAACGGAAACAGCTGAGTTTAATCCCTGAAAGACCTCTGCATTTCCTCTGAAGGAACTTCTGCAGGATGTAATTCAAGAGAAAGAAAAAGTATCCCAGAAGGAGCGCTGGAGAGGTGAGACAGAATAGTGAGCAGGCAGAAGGCACAAATACAGTAAAGCCAAACAAACATGATGTAAAAACTGTGTCTGATCTGTGGATTAAAAAGCAAAAGAACTGCAACGTTGTTCAACAGGAGAATGTAAGCCCAAAAGAGGCAGAGGGCAACTAAGGTCCTTTTACTGTCTAGAAAGGGAGATTTTGTTGAGTTACATATGTGTGGTAAAATGTTAAGGAAAACCACTGAAAGAATAAAAGGGTGAAAAACAGCAAAGCAGTGAAGAAGGCGGGGAGGGGGGTTGGCTACTAGTCTGAAAGTAACCTTAAAAAGAAAAATAAACTGTTCTCAACGAGAGCATCTCAGGGCTTTTTAAAACATCATTAGACCTGTTCTGATTATGGAAATCTATAAACAGTGCAGTCAGGTTTTTAACCTTAAGTAGCTTAAATTCTCTCAATTTGTTTACAGTATTGATCAACTTAGGAAACCTTTATATCAGAGCCCACTCCAAATTAATGGTGACAGAAGTTACTGAGGCCTTACTGCTCTGTGGGAGATTTATGACTCCTAAAAGGATTACTGACATTCACAGGATTTCTGGGTGCTTATGTTTTGAAATGGGTATTTTAGAGGAAATAGGAATGCAAGTAGCTTATATATTATGGTAGTGTTCAGTAATAATTGTCACTGCAGATGCTGCTTATGTGTTTTTGTTAGTTTAATCTCCCTGTTCTCTACTTTGAAAATTTAATAATCACTCTCATTTATTTTTTTTATTTAAATGCAATTAATTAACATATAGTGTATTATTAGTTTCAGAGGTAGATCATTCTCATTTATTGAGCACTAGTCTGGTCTGGGCATTTTGCTAGTTGCTTTACTTACCTATTATTTGTAGCCCTCACAACAGCTCTGCAAGCGAAGGTGTTATTTTGCCCATTTCATGCATTAGAAGCTCCATGTTGCCAGAGGTTTGCCTGCCCCGGGCTTCTCACCCAGCCAGTGGCAGAGGGAGGCAGAAGCCAAAGCTGCTCTGCTTCACTTCTGCAGGTTTCCCCTCGGCTCTTCCAGTGGTCTTTAAAAAGTGAGTGCCAGTCAGACCTGCTTTTTTGTTCATCTGAGAGGCAGTTCCTTTGCTAAACGGTGCAATAGGGGAAGACGGTATGGAGAGCTGGTTCGAGTCCGCTCATGTGTGCTTCTGGAATATGTGCCGGATTCCGAGAGCTTGTATTTTATGGCAGAACAGCCGAAGAGTCTGAGAGCTTTGCTCCAGGGACTTAAAGGCCCTGGCTGGCAGGACTGATCGCAGTTCCATTGCCCTGCGATAGAGAAATGTGGTTCAGGATATCTTTCAGTCACCGTCACTTGTGTTCAAACCTGAAGCATTTGTGAGCTGCACTTGCACTTCCATACATAGAAAGAACAGAACCTTGAATCTGTACCGTCAGTGCCCACGTGGGATACCACTGCCGGTTCCCATCTAAAGCACAAAAACATCGGGTGTTTGTTTGAAGGAGGATACTGCTTCTCAAAGAGGTGGAATTCCGGGGTTGGGGGCGGCAGTGGTATCTGGAAACTCCTGTGAGGACGCTGCAGTGTGAGATCGCTACAGCCCCAAAAGACTCTTGGTTGACCTTGGAGCCAGTCCCCCACTCAGAATGAATAACTTTCTGTGCCCAAATGTTTCTCTTCACTGCTTTGCATACAAGTGCAAAGGTTTAATTTTGTAAAAGCAACCAGTAATCATAGCTCTGGTGATTCCACATTGGCATGAAAAAATAAATATAAACTATCTCATTAATATATTGTTTATATTGATTACATGTTGAAAAACTAGTATGTATATATTGAGTTAAGCAAAATATATTATTAAAATCAATTTTTTAAAAAATTCTTCTTGGGCGCCTGGGTGGCTCAGTTGTTAAGCGTCTGCCTTCGGCTCAGGTCATGATCCCAGGGTCCTGGGATCGAGTCCCACATCGGGCTTCCCGCTCCGCGGGAAGCCTGCTTCTCCCTCTCCCACTCCCCCTGCTTGTGTTCCTGCTCTCGCTATGTCTCTCGCTGTTAAATAAATAAATAAAATCTTTAAAAAAAAAAAAAATCTTCTTAATATGAACTCGTAGAAAATTTAAAATTCTCCATGTGGAACATGTTTGTGGCTTATATTTCTGTTGAATAGTGCAGATCTAGAACATTTTCCAGCCAAATTTTACTTCTGGCAGTGATTTTCAACCTTAGTTGAGAAATTAGCTCCCAGGATGTGGGAGCTTTAAAACTCCTCATACCCAGGTCACCCTCCAGATCAGTTACAGCAGAATCTCTGGAAATGAGATCCAGACATCTGTAAAGTATATCATGTGACTTTTTAAGGCTTCTATAAATCCATGATCCACCCTCCCCAGTTTTAGCTCTTTTAGTTAAATTCATTACTTGAACAACACTTGTTGTTTTTCTCATATTTAACCATTTTTCTTGTGTTGCAATTTAATCTCATTTCTTCTTGGTGGTTCATTCTATAGAGTAAAATTAATATTTTTGGAGGAGATAAAGTGTTTATTTCTAAGAAATAAAAGCCAAGAGAGATGCGGGGTTTCAGATTATTCTGCATAAAGTAGGTTACAAGGAAAAGGGTCCAGCTCAGTTGGAAAGAGGCTAGTTAATTTAGTTTAGAGCCGGCCTCCAAGAATTGTGTCCAGAAGTAAGAATTTCAAGAAGTAAAAGCTTTCAAGAGTGTGGAGGATTCTGGGTCGGGGGGAGGTGTGTACCAGCACCATCTAGGCAGGGTTTTTCCTTGTCATCAGCTGGTGGGAATATCTTGATTCCCAGAGGGAGTTGGAACAGGCAGTTGTGGGAACACTGGGATGGCAGAGTGAGGCAGATGACAAGGGCTTCATTCTCAGCAGACAAGTGGAGCAGAAACCAGGAACAAAGTCACTTAGATTGGGAATACATGCTAGGGATGTGGGCTACATTTTGGTTGATTGGAAGATAGACTGGAGGCTAGCTAAGGGCACCCTGTAGGAACAGGCTGCTGATACACGCCTGGCCTAGGTGGTCATTGGTTGGCTCTAACCTAAAGATTCTTCCGGTTGTAGCTAGTTCTCGCCAAAGGTGAAGACAAGACATTGTTGGGATGGGTATAGTATAGTACAGAGAGCACCGACCTAAAGTCAGGAGACTTGAGGTTTAGTCTGATTTTCTCAAATAACTATGTTTGTGGCCTTAGACAACTCATTTAACCTATTGAGCTTCCATTTTTCCTCATCGATGTAGTAAGAAGTACTCTCTTAATATCTAGTCCTATTCCTTTCAGGTCTGTGAATATCGCTGTAAAATACTAATGAAAGCAAAAAGTGTGCCCAAGTAATATGTGCAGTAGAAAACCTGAAAAAAAGATTGTGTTTTTAAAATAGGGTGTAGAGTTTTTGAGCTAGTCTTCTTACCTTTTTAACATTGCCTGAGGCATCCTGTAGTCTTGGAGAGGTAGTCCATGCCTCCAAGGTTGGATCTCAGTTGAAGGTACTAGTCTTCTGAGATGATTCTCAGGTACTAGCAACTATGTGCCCTAATATTTAGAGCCAGTACTTTCTGGAGCATATTGACTCAGCATTTCTCATTTTATACAGAGTGATGGCAAGAAAAGAATTCACTATAAGAACTGTTGCACCCTGAACTGAGGTCTCAGTTGAGCCTAATGATAAAAATAAATACTAGGAGTGCTATTACTGCTTTACATCGACTTTATTTGGTTTGTCAAAAGGCATTTATTTACCAGATTAGGTAACTATTCCTGAAGCTAGGATCTGTCATGAGCCAAGAATTTCAGTGTGTTTTTGCTCAAAGCAAGCCTGGTGTCCAACGCTCATATGAAATACAATACAGAAGTTTGGTTGAGAGTGTATTGAAAGTTGAGGGGTGCTTGCACACAATCTCATGAACTTATTTTTGTCTGTACTGACTAGAAACTGATTGCACCATAGCCAAATTAGACGTCAGCACAAAGGGAATTCAGTGGCATACCTGCCCAGAACAGAAGTGACAAGTGAAAATCAATTAAAGAGCCAGCCGCCTGGGTATATTCGGTAACACAGGCCAGCACTATAGGAATCTTATACTCCTCGCCTTCCTTGAGATCAATGCTTTGACTTTGTGCATTGCTAATGCACACACAAAAACCTTTGTTCATCATGATATTTTTGATGAGGGTATTGAATATTTGTTGGATTTTTGTGGGTTTTTTTTTTTTAAAGATTTTATTTATTTATTTGAGAGAGAGAATGAGATAGAGAGCACATGAGAGGGGGGAGGGTCAGAGGGTGAAGCAGACTCCCTGCTGAGCAGGGAGCCCGATGCGGGACTCGATCCAGGGACTCCAGGATCATGACTTGAGCCGAAGGCAGTCGCTTAACCAACTGAGCCACCCAGGCGCCCTTTCTGTTTGTTTTTGATGGCTCAGCATATAACCTATTTTCTTTTGGGTGCAGGCTGTGTCCCCCCACCCCACAAAGGTGAGACTTGGGGGAAAAACAACATTGTATTTCCCACTTCTGAATCCAGAGACAGATTGGTTGATGAATAGGCACATGCCTGAGATGCTAGCAGATATCCGATGGAGGCTTCTGGGAAAGTACCTTCATTACTCTCCAGCAGAGATACTCTTTTTCTCTTGGAAATTAGAAAGGAAGCATATAAAATCTCCACACCTACTGCAGCCATTTTGTGACTACAAGGAAGGCAAATTTAGGCTTAAGCAGACACCACACTAGAGGGCAAGAGAAATTTGGAAAAAGCAGGTCTTGAGTGACTTTGCTGAGCCACTGGACCGTGACCAACCAGAAGCCTACCCCTCCCTTTTTTAGGTAGGCTCCATGTCCAACGTGGGGCTTGAACTCACGACCTCATGATCAAGAGTTGTATGCTCTACTGAGCCAGCCACCCCCAGAAGCCTACCCTTTCCAGGAATTTCTGTTTATGTTATTCAGTAAATTTCCTATAGCATTTGAGCTAATATGAGTCAGGTTTTCTACAGCTTGCAACCTAAAGATTCCTAAAGCGTACTTCTCAGTCTTATGTTTTTCTTTTTCAGTTCACCATAACATTTTGTTGGTTCAGTTTTTATGTTGTTTGTTCTAATCTACCTGGTAATATTAAATATGTCTTATTTCCTATTGGGCCAGAAGTTCAGAGCTTGCAAAGCTGTATATCAAACATGTCTTTAACATTCATTTCATCTTGTGTAGAACCCTGTGTATTCATTATTCCTTTATACATTAGATGTTAACTTCAAGATGCTTAAGACACTGTGTTAATAAGCACAGAGAACATGAACATAGAGGGCAGAGAGTTATCTGTTGGTAGCAAGCCACCCCAAAACTTAGTGGCTTAACAGAATGGTATGTTGGTAAGATTCATCAGGGGTAATATAACCCTTTTCTACATGGTATCAGCTGGGCTGCAGGAATCATTTCCAAGATGATGCACTTATCTGACTGGCAGGCTGCTGCTAGCTGTCCCCTGAGTATAGTCAGAGCTGTCAGCTGGGGGCTTTGATTTCTCTCCATGAGGTTCTTCCACAGTGATTCCTTAATATTGGTATTAGCTTATACTTGGGCTTCCTTGAATTAATGAAGGCTTGGATCCAAAAGAAATTGTTATAAAAGACAGAAAGTGGAAGATGCTAGTTTCTTTTTTCTTTCTTTCTTTTTTTTTTTTTTAAAGTAGGCTCCACGCCCAGGGTGGAGCCCAGTCCAGGGCTTGAACTCACCACCCTGAGATCAAGACCTGAGCTGAGATTAGGGTTGGGTGCTTAACCAACTGAGCACCCAGGTGCCTCAGAAGCTGCTAGTTTCTTAAGGCCTCGACCTGGAACCCGAAACAATGTTACCTCTACTAACATTTATAAAAGGCATTTATTTACCAGATTAGGTAACTATTCCTGAAGCTAGGATCTGTCATGAGCCAAGAATTTCAGTGTGTTTTTGCTCAAAGCAAGCCTAGTGTCCAACGCTCATATGAAATACAATACAGAAGTTTGGTTGAGAGTGTATTGAAAGTTGAGGGGTCCTTGCACAAAATCTCATGACTAAAATATTGGTCAAAATCGTTACAGCGCCTGCCCAAATTAAAAGGGAGGGGAAAGAAATCCACCTGTCAGTGGAAATGTCGAAGCATTTGTGGCCATATTTGATATAAAACAAAGATATATAGAATATAGACTTTTATCATAAGGAAATCAGGCTTAAGGGGTAAACAGACATGAAGTAGTAAGGGGTCCACTATAGATGGATCGTGTTATGGAATGAATTGCTTTCCCCAAAATTCACATGTTCAGGTTCTAACTCCTGATGTGACTACATTCGAAGATAGACCCTTTAGGGAGGGAATTGAAATTAAATGAGGCCATAAAGGTAGGGTTCTAATCTGATAGGGCTTTGTATCCTTTTAAGAAGAGGAAGGAAAACCAGAGATTTTTCTTTCTTAGCATGAGCACAGGGAAGAGGATGTGTGAGGATAGAGAGAGAAGGCAGCCATCTACAAAAGCTAGGAAGAGAGAATTTAAAGATCTAGAAGCTGTAAGGATTGGCTTGGCCAATCCTAAACTGTTGCTTGAGTAAACCATACAGAAGTCGGGAGTCTTGCATATATTGGAAGCATTGTGTGTCAATTATTGGAAGTGCTGGGAATGACACTCTGGGCAAATTATTTCTGTTGACTCCTCTCACTTGTCTCTTCTTTTCCAATCCTGGTTTTCCACAACCAACTCTTGTGAGCTAATCTAATATTCTTTCATGAAATTTCCTCCCAGGGTAAGTTAGCTAAACTCAGTTTCAAGTCTTTCAAAGCACTCTGATGCTATAGTTAGTAAATTAGCTACCATGTGAGTTGTAAACTAAGGAGAGGTATGCTGTGAGTCACCAGTAACTTGGGTCCTGTGAGATTAAAGGACATAAGAGATGGTCTTTCTATACTTACATGGGTTAAAACTTATTTGTAACTGCATTGCTATGGAAATAAGCACTTTTTTTTTCATCTTACCAGTAAATCTACTAGGCTGTGTATATGTAAAAACTTCACATGAAAATTTCTGGATTTCTGACCATTATCTTGTGTAATCTAAAGTGGGATGATTTTATCAGTTCCACTGATTTAAACAGCTTTTTGATAGAAGGAAGATCATCTGAATTCTAAATTTGAAGAAAAGATTAGTTTTTAGTTAACTATAAACTTTTAGATAGCATCACAAGTTAGAAGAGTTAATTTTCCTTTGTAAACTGAAGCCAAATGCACATTTTATTTATTCAGCAGAGTTTATCAGTTACCTTCTGTAGACTAAATACTGTGCTGTCCCTGTATTACACCAGGATAAAAAGAGGAATAGCCAAACATGTCATTCTCTATCGTCTAGGAACGTTCAGTTTAACGTAGAAAACAAAGAATCAGATCAGTATAAGTCAGTATTTTGAGGAGGAGTTGGCTAACCTGACTGAGATATCAGATTGGGAAAGAGGAGGTAACATTTGGTACCGTATGCATCTTTTATATCCAGCATATTTCACACAGTGCTTGGCACACAGTAGGTACTTAGAATATGTTTGTGGAGTTAAGTTTCAACTGTACTATAAGAATAAAGAGTTGACAAGAGCCTAAATTAAAGCAGAAATGATGAAGATACAGAGAAAGAAGGCGGTATGATTTCTGATTGGAACAATATCAGGAGGCGTGGATAAATTCCAAAGTTTCACACTCAGGCAGATTGATAGTTTGTCATCAACCGAACAGAGAACACAGAAGTTGGTTTGAGATCATTGGAATAATAAGAGAAATTTATTTTAGGTTTTGACTTGTTAAATTCAAGGTTTTTGAGGGAACATCTTTATGAGATTGTTCAGTATGCATTCAGAGAAACCTAGTCAGTCCTGGAGCTCCTGTAGAGGAGATGAAGATAAAATTTAGGATTCATTTAAATATTTGACACCTGAAGCCATAGGAGTGGGTGGGATTGCTCAAGTAAAGTGATAAGAATGTCCATGATGGGTCTATGAAGAGGTAATGTTTTTAAAATTGGTATTTCTGGAGCTGATTAGATTTATTTGGAAGGTGACCCACTCAGCAGAACCAAACACCTCAACAGCCGGTCTCTCTGGAAGTAGGTGGGTGTCTTGATTTGCAGTGTAGCAGGTGCTGACTCTCTTAACACTGTCCTTCTGTCTTCCTTTTGCTGCTTTCATCCCTGGCATGAGAGTAAAATTGAGGGTGGACCCTACTGTCCCTGTGCCAGTCACAGCATTACTCTGCCCGACCGTTGTATAAGCTCCCCCCTCCTCAGAAAGAAAGGCAAGGGTCCAGTGGGGTTGCTGCTGCTTCATTGCCTTTAAGATAGCAAAAATTACCTCAGAATGATCAGAGCCTCTTGCTATAGCTCTAAGAGACTGTCATTGGAGACTTCTCACAACTAGTCACAATTCCCAGTGTGGTCCAGGGAAGGGTCTATAGAAATCGTTCTTTCACTTCTGTCTCTCAGAAGACATAATTTGTGTGCTTGTGCAAGTTGGCTGCAATTTTTTTGCATTATTAGAACCATTACAGGGTTAATCTTTATAGATCTTCTTTTAATGCTTTGTACTTTACTTTTATATCCGTAATCACTGATACCCTTTATGCAGTGATATCTTGAGTTAAAAAAGTCTTCCTCAGTATAAATTTAAATTACATCACCCAATCTCCAGTCTTCCCCCTCCTCCCCCACCAGGATATCTTGACTTATCTGTGATGTGGCTGTTGAGCATCTGAACTGTGGCTAGTCCAAATTAAGATATACTGCAACTATAAATACACATGGGCTTTTGAAGACATAGCATTAAGAAAAGTAAAATATCTCATTAATTTTTTTATTGAGTATATATTGAAATGATAATATTTTGGGTATACTGGGTCTGAGAAAATATTAATTTCACCGTTTTTCTTTTGCTTTTCTTAATGTAGCTACTAGAAAATTTTAAATTACATATGTGGTTGCATTATGTATGTTTCGGACAGCACTCTTGTAGACGAAGCTACACCAAAGACAACCCCTTCCCACAACATACCCCAAATGAGTTGTCCCTGCTTGTGGATTTGTTAGTGATTGATTACTCCTATTTCTAATGTCACTGCCCAGTGCTGAAGCCTATGGTAATCCAGCAACAGTTCTGGTGATTTTTAAAGCCATCTTTGTTGATTACAGAGAATTTTGCAAAGGGCAGATTGAGGAAATAATTCACATTTATTGAGCTACTCAGAAGTAATACTTGGAACCAGTAAAATATCTGTTGGGGACCAAGGCAAGATGTTCTCTGTTTGTTTTGGCTATAATTTCTATAAAAATGACTAGTGGATTTTATAAAACACATTTTTACTTTCTACCTTGCTCCAAAATGGATTTTAAGTAGCCAATTTAATAAAGTAATTAATTGGTTAGCACCTTTTCAAGGAATCTACCAACAGAAAGATGGTATCTGTTACTTTAGGAAATGCGCTAGTCGAAATTCCAGTAAAATAAAAATTCATGTTCCTCTAGATGATTGCTTCTTATCCTTTCTTTGGTCTCTCTCCTGAGACCAGACCTCATTCATCTAGAAACAAAGCACTATCAGTCTGACCAAGGACAATCCATAAGAGGATCTCACATTTAAGAATGCCTCACCTTTCTCAGATTGTGCTTTGAAGTTGAAAGTAAACATAGCCCCAGCTCCTTCTGCGTGGTACAAGTGTGTAGAGCCTAAATACCTTCTAACATGGAAACTTACTGTTTTGGGGAAAAAAGTGTTCAAAAATAAGTTGTAATTTAAAAAAAATAACTGCCCTCCTCTTTTTTTATGATGATAAAATCCTCCACTTCCTGGAGATACTTATTTCAATACAGCTATTTAAGGACTCCCTATATACATATGAGAAAGAATCTTCAGGTCTCAACCTTACTCCTACTTACTAATCTGCAGATTTGTATTGCTGGAGTGTGAGAATGTTTGATTTCCAGCATTTCTCTTTTTAAGTTTCTATGATTTAGTACCTACTATGTGTAGCACACTTTCTAGGGGTTTACGGGTGGGATAACACACATAAATACAGAATGGATGGACCTTGCTTTCAGTGATCTAAGAGGAAAATAGACATGTATATGGTTACATATAAAATGATTACATCAATTCACTCCAGTAGTGTACAACATGCAGAAATTCTATTGAAGGGAAGGGATCAAAAAAGTCTTCTTGGAAGGAAGCATGGGGATTTCAAAAGGGCAAAATTATAGGGAAAGTGGAAGGGCTCAATATGAATAAAGGCCTGAAAAAAAATATAGTAGGTTCAGCACACAAGTCACCAAAGAGGGTGATTAAAGGAATGAGTGCAGGGAGATGAAACCGCATGGTAGATTAGAAACAGACTCCCCAGGGCCCCTTCTCCCAAGGTAGGGAGTCTGCACCCAGTTCTCTTGATATTCTGAAGGATTTTGAGCAGAGTAACATACTCAAATCCATGTTTGCTTAAGACAAAGACAAGCACTTTGAAAGATAATGGGTGGAAAGAGCCTGGTGTCAAAGAAACCAGTTTCACAGAATTCTGGGTTTTAAAAGGAGAGGTAAGGCCCTCTACTAAAGGCAGTGCTAACCGGAATAGAGGCTTGGATGGATCTGAAAAACCAGATTCGGGAAGTGACTGGAGGATGATGAAAGCCAACTTTCAGTAATTGCTGTTTAACTCTCCTAACAACCACCTGCTGTCATTACTCTTCCCGCTTTATACCTGAGGAACCTGAGGCACAGGGATGCTAAGAAACTTGCCCAAGAATACAAAGCCTTTGCTTGGAGGAGTTAAATTCAGCCCCAGGTAGTCTTGCCTGCGTCCAAGCTCTTAATTTCTGTTTCTCCCTGGATATGGAAGAAAAGCAATTCTGAAGTTCTAACATTTCTAGCCTCTTGATTCCACCAAAGGAAAGAGGAACTGTGTCCTTTACATCTTGGTGCTCACTGAAGGTTCTCTTTGAGGGTTTATTCTCATCTCATTCTACATGCTTTTCTTTAATAAGCTCAGGCATCCATTCCCATGACCCCAGCTATCCTCTCCTTGCCTGTGACTCCATGTTCTGCAGTCTTTAGTACAGGTACTCTGACCTGTACTATTGCCAGCTCGCTGTCTCCTCCTTGGGTATCCCACAAGCATGTCAGAGTAAACAGCCCCAAACCAACCTCATTAGTTGCTAGTAATGACATAACCGTGCTGTTTTTCAGCCCACCAAGTTGAAAACAAGGGTGTCATCCTGACCACTCTCACAGCCATTATCTTACTTGAACTAGAACCATCTCAGAATCTCATTAGCTCCCTTAAGTGTTCTTTTTTATTTCCCTGCCTTTTTCTGTTGACTTGCATGCATGCAATAACTACCTACCTGCCAGCCAACCAGTTGGCACACTTTGGAGGACTATAAAGCAGCAAAAGACCAAAAAGTAGCTGTAAGAGGGAAAGGAGGAGAAAGAAAGTAGATAATTTCAGGAGGGGTCCCCTCTCCTTCAAATATTCGATATTCAGGAGGGGGATAGTGCATATAAAACAAGAAATTTGCTAAGGAAATAACTCTCTGAGGTTTTAAAAAGCTTTGCAATAAAATTGAAAACCATTTAGCAAAGTATGTTGTTAGGAAAATTAGTAATATTCAGAAAATAAATGGGATAATGGGAATATAAATAACTTCTGAATATTTCCTCACTGATGAATTGACCTAATATGGACGTGGGTAGTTGTCTTTATTCTTGCTTTTTAGCCTTGTAAATAGTATCGTTTAATATGCGTTACTCTTTTATAGCCTGGTACTAGTTCAGCCGTTCATAAGAGATTTAATTTAAAGTGAAAA
This sequence comes from Neomonachus schauinslandi, assembly GCF_002201575.2. Lineage (NCBI taxonomy): Eukaryota > Metazoa > Chordata > Mammalia > Carnivora > Phocidae > Neomonachus > Neomonachus schauinslandi. The sequence goes on along the minus strand of NC_058410.1, from coordinate 10,646,512 downwards.
AATAAGAGGTACATGGGCACACCTTTTTATTGAGAAAATGTTGTCTAGCCATGCAATTGTAAATCAGTACCTAAAAAGCAAGGTGTATTTTTAAATAAGATAAAATTTAATAAGCATCTTTTTTTATTAACCCAAACTTTAAAATTTTAATAAGGGTTTGTAAATGTTTGAGTTCTTAGTGTATATGCTGCCATGCATGTTTTTCTGTCACTGATATTGTTGGTACTATAAATAGTAGGTAGAGTTGAATGAGAAATGGTTTCATATAAACAACAAGGAAGACTTCAGCCATTTCTCTTATTCAACTAGAGATTCAAAATACTGCATAGTAGTGTTTTAAAACTCTTTTAAGTTTCCTCAAAATTATTTTTCTCTGATTTTTCTTAGTTTTCCTCAAACCGTTGTTACCTCCCTCCACATAACTCTCGTGTATAACTCAAGAAATTATTTTCTTAGTGTATGTACATTTATACCGTCTGTGCTTGCTTTTATGGATCTACTTGATTCCTTAATTTTCTCCAAAAAGAAATAGTCTGGCATTTGTGGCTATAAATTACATAGAACCTTAATGGGTGACAGAAAGTTGCCCGTTTGTTGAATTTGATAATTAACACATTGGATACGCATTTTGGAAAACCAGAACTTTAAATATCTGCCCTCAAAGACATGCTAAGGAGGATCTTTCAGAAGCAGCCAACCCGCTGGCCGGTGCTGAGCCCAGAGCCCCTTCGGTTCACGGCCCCTGCCTTGCGCCCGGTTCTCCTCGACGCTCCCTGGCTCTGGCTCTGCGGCTCGCCCACTTCTCTTTCCTTCCTGGCCCGCCCGTCAGCTTCTGACTTAATCATTCACCATCCGAATAGTGTATCTGTTTTTATTTGTTGCCAGAGACTGGCTCTGTAGTGTATCGAATATTTGAAGGAGAGGGGACCCCTTTCTAGCCACCAGCCCTAATATTACTTTTTATTTTTCTATACACTAAAAACAATTTTGCATTTGTTCCCCTCCCAACTATGTCTAGCAGTTTACACATCCAGTGACTGGTTCCGGCACACAATTAGGAAGAAACAGATGTTTAGGAAGAAAGTACAAGAAAGAAACCTGAAAGGTGAGGGGGAGGGGGGCGGGCAGCTGAATGATTATAAAATTCCCGGTGCCTTCAACGCCGGGCCTCACGAACGAGCCGCTGCCCCGGGCCGCGACGGAGGAGCGGCCGGGGCGGCGCGGGCCGCGGTTGGGCAACAAAGCTTTGGCGAGCCGAGCTCCCAGCAGGCACCGCTCCGCGCCGCCCTCCGCCCGCGCTCCAGGTTTCCCGGCAGGCAGCCCTCGCCCCGCCCCCGGCCCGGTTTCCTCCCCCTCCCCCGCACGTAGGCTGGCGGTGGAGGGGAGGGCGTGGGGTGTCTTCCACTCTTCTGGGGCCACGGCCGCGCGCCTGGGTCCCCGTGGCCATTTTCCCTGAACTGGACGGCCCTTGGGCCCTTTCTCTCCGTCCTTTGGTGGGGAGCTCGGGCAGCCGCCTGTGTAGCTTTCTGCAAGCCGGAAAACTGGCACCTAGCTAGGCGGTGCCAAGCGCACTGTCAGACATGGTTTTGTAAAGTTTCTGCTGACACAGCCTAACAGTTAAACGAAACACCCCAGCTGGACTGACGAAGGCGAAGAACGTTTTTCCTGTGCCATTTCTAGCCACAGTTCTACCCTAAATTGCTTCATTTGCCCCCTGACCTCCTACCGTGTGGCTTGCCAAAATCTGCGTGTTTTTATTTCCCTACTTATTTTGGTACATCTCTCTTTCCACTCCTCCCCTGCCCCCCAAAGAAATACCACCACGCAACTTCCAGGGCTGGATGAGGTCGCAACTCGTTTTGCGCAATTACAACAAGTGCCTAGTGGTGGAAAAGCACAAGAAAGAGCTGGGGAGGAAGGACGCGGGGTCGGAGCAGAGGCCAGGCCTCTAAGCGTCGGGTGGGGCCGGCGCTTGTGGGAGGGGGGCGGGGCCGGCGTGCCGGGGCCCGGTGAGAGCGCAGAGCCCTGGCCACCAAACAAGGTGTGTCACGTGCCAGCTGGCGGGGGCGGGGCCTGCGGCCGGGGGCGGGGACGGAGCCGGACCCAGGCAGCCGAACACTGGGCGGGACCCGCACCTCTGGGGGAGGGGCGGGACCTGCTTCCGGGGGCGAGGCCCAAGTACAGAACCCCGTGGACAAGAATAGGGCGGTGCCAGCGAGTGGGGGGCGGAGTTGCACCGTAGGGGTGGGGTCAGCTCAGAGCCCAGGCTCCAAGTGCAGGGCGGGGCCCCGTGCCGGGGGGCGAGGGGCGGGGTCGGCAGGCAGGTGGAGCCTGAAGCCAAAGCCTGCAAAGAATTCTGCTGGGCCAGAGGGTTGGGCTCAGCTGCCGGGAGCCAGTCTGGGGCTGCTTAAATAGGCATTTGTGGAATAATCCGGAGCGAAGTACACGCTCATCAGCCTTTCTTGGCGGGAAAGCCTGCTTACAGCATTCTTTAAAAAACTGAGAAAAGTCCAAGTTTGTCAAATTTTATCTCCTGCCTGTGTTTTCCTTTCTTAATTAAATGCTAACAAATCATTTCAGAATATTGCCTTTCTGCTTTTTCAGCCTTTCTCTGGTGAAGATTCAGACATCGTTCATTAAGTCTTATTGGTCACTTTCTGTAGTAGTTTTAAGTAGAATGTTGCAATCTGGACACCTTTGACGACATTTTCAGCTAAGCTAGATGACACATAAAACCGTAGTAGATTAATTAAGACATGCATTTAATTCAACTAGTAGTAAGCAATTATGGCCACTTGGTTTGTAAACTTCTTTTATTCCACTCAGTGGAGTATATAATTTTTAAAGTCTGTTTACTCTGTTGATGCCACTTACATAAGTAGCTTACTATTTGATAGTGGGAGTTCTGCTTACTCTCTATCATACTCAAATTAACTGAAAATTAATGAAAGGAAACCTCCTTTAAAATGGAATCCAGAGGCTAGTGGGGGAGCTCTCATGCCCACCACTTCTGATCAACTGCAGACGGGTAGGTAAAGAGACATACTTTGCAAATCCCTCCCGCTTTAGCTAAGACTTCACTATCCCAGCAAGAAGGTTTTCTCCTCCCACAGCAACAGCTTAGCCAATGAGAGACTGTCCTAACTCGTGAGACGCCACTATACTCCCAAGAGTTTACTACATGAGACTTTTTGCAGCCCTTCCAGCTTCCTTTTATAAAAGAATGTTCCTCTCCTTTGTTCTTGGGAGTCATCTATGGTTTGCCATAGCTTGCTTGTCCTGACTTGCAATTCTCTACTCTTGCCTTTTTTTTTTTTAAGATTATTTATTTGATAGAGAGCACACTCGCGGACACGAGGGAGGGTGCAGAGGAGAGAATCCCAAGCTCAAAGAGCCCATGCGGGATGGATCCCAGGACCCCAAGATCATGAACCCATTGGAAATCAGGAGTCAGCCATTCAATCCAATGAGCCACCCAGGGGCCCCAATTCTTTGCTATTTCCATTACCTTCTGATGTAAAATATCTGGCAGTTTTATTTTTAAGGTTAGCACAATTCAATATGGGGACTCTTGAATTATAAGTTGATGATTTATTATGAGAATATAGTTTTGAGTTCTATTCTGCCTGTACATCAGTATTGATAAAATAAGAAGTGAGTGTTCAGAAGATTATAAGAGAAATGGCTTTCAGTAGTTCTGCTTTTGTGTCCTGTAAAGTTACGGTGTTTGTGGTACAGGTGAATGTGCATCGTATTTTCACTTGTGTATACAAACGAGATTTAATTTAAAAAAAATAGATTGTTTCAGGGACATTTCTAACCTTGATCAGGTTGTTGCTCACTTACACACTTGCCAGTTCGGTTTTAAATTAAATTAAATCCAAAATTCTTTGAGTGTTTTTTTACAAGAGGGGAGTCATATACCCAGATACAATGTTGTAATCCCCACCCCTTCTCATATTATAGTGAGTAGGGAGAGCGAATGCCATGTTAGGGTAAAACCTGATTGGGGGCCATCTGTAGGCTAAGACTAGCAGCTCTTTTTAGGTTTTGGGCTACAATCTTGTGTAATAGTGGTTAAATTGATTTAGGTGTGTGAGCTTGGGGTTGACAGTGTTTACCTCCGTAGCTTTGTGAGTATTGAGTTAATGGAAAGGCTTAATTTTCTGTATATCTCGGAAATGATATGTATAATTGGAAAAGAAAACAGGACAAATTCTTTCACATGAGCTGGTGGAATTTGAAAACGGTACATTAACTGAATCAAAAACAATTTCACCTGTCATCCTCCCACATATTCTACAGGTAACTGACACTCCCCCAACTCCATTGGTGAAAATATATCTGAAAGTATAGGTACATCAAGCTTTATTTAGGATTTACCACTCTAATGTTAACTGGAAAGTCTTGGATTTTAAAAATCCTAACCCAATTAAGTGTTAGCACAAAAGACATACCTATTTGGATAGTCATTTATGCCCAGTCTCTCCTCAAGAGCACAGTTTCTATTTGCTCTAAGCATTTGCCTGGTTTACAGCAAAATTCTAAAGTCAAACATTGCCCTCCCAATATCCTAGTGAGTATGAGATTCCTGTATTCACCCTCCCCAGGGCTCTCAAAGGGACTCTGGAAGTAAATAATTTAAGTGAGATTTCAAGCAAATGTCTGATTTGACTAATTTTGCATTCAGATTATAGATAGGGCTCAAATATACGTATGCAGACAGGCACATGCATGCGTATGCACACATGTTAACAAGAGTTATCTCAGAGGTTATTATTTTTACTATTAACTTTTGCTCATCTCCTCTTTTTTAAAATAGTGAATTTCTATGACTCATAATCGGTAACAACTCTCCCAGTTTAAAAAAGTAAAACATGGCATTGAGCTCACATTTCATATGAGTAGTTGTATCTGCCTGTGCAGGGTTGTCACTGAACTCCAGAGCTTCTTTCAGGAGGACAAATTTGTTTTACATTTTACTTAAGTTGTACTTTGCTTTGTGGAAGCTCCTCTTGTGACCCTTCTATCAGGAACACAATGATAGTGCAGTTTAACTGTTTCAGCAACCGAGGTAGTGTTCATCCCAAACACTGCTAAAAAGATTTGATTCAAGATCTTTCTGTTCTTATGCTTTTAATTATTATTAGCTGGGATTTTCCATGTCCAGACCAGGGTTTAACCTGGTACCATTGACATTTTGGGCCTGATAATTCATTGTTGTTCAGAGGCTATTTTGTGCATTGATTGTAGTATTTACCCACCAGACACCAGGAGCAAACCCCACCCCGGTTCTGATGACGAAAAATGTCTCTGGACATTGTCAAATATCCCCTAGATTGAGGAGAGAGGGGGCACACGAAATTGTTTCTTGTTGAGAACCAGTACTTAGACAAAACTTAAATTCATTGTAAATCCTTGGCCAAAACTGTTTATAAACTTTTCGTAAAACAGGACACAAATGAATGAAACATGACATAAATAAAACTAGCTAAGTAGCTAGTTTCTTTTCAAGTTTGGTTGTACATTGTTTATTTCAGAAACCTAATTTTTGCTTAAAAAGCTGTGAAGTATTTGTATGAACAAAACAGTCTACTTAATAAAAAATGTTGAAAGAACCTACTGAGAGTAGATGTTTCACACATTAAAAATTTAGCTTTTCAACCTTGAGACTGTATTTCAAGCTTTTGCTACTTTTTAAGTAGAAAATACTTTTATGGTATAAGTTCAGTAACTCTCCTAGAGTTATTGGGGCTGACTTACCAAGCAAATGTAAATACGTGATCCTTTAAGAGTTTTTTAAGATTTCAGTTTTAAAAATTGAACTTCAAGATTTCTGAGCTAAAAGCAAAGGTACAATTATGAAGAGGGAAGTATCACGCTTCACATCTGAAGGTTGTATAATAGTTTCTTGTGTGAACTTGTACATACTACTTTAGCTTTCGTCTTGACTATAGTTTTGATTTTAATTCAATTTGATGGTTTCCATGTTGGGGAGTTTAAATTTATAGGCCATTGTATTGAATAACAACGTATTTTTATTAGACACATGATTCCTTTCTAACTTCCTTTCTAATTCCTTTCTAACTTCACAAAACAACCTGTAGTTGTTTCTACCTAACGAAAAAATTTCAAGAACCCCAAACTCCCCACCCCCAAAGAAAAAATCTGGCAATTCCCAAATCATGCAGAAATCTCTAGAAATTATCCACTGAAAATTTCAATTCTGTGATCTAGAACACTTTATGAAAACAAACCAAAACAAAAAGGTGTACTATACAGTGAAAACCAAAGGCATTTTGAGGATGAGAAACTATGGAGTATTATTTCAATTTTTATCTGTATCTTTGGAAAAGGTAACATTTTTTGAGTTCTATGGATTACTGCATTGTGAAATGCAAAACAAGATAACATATAAAAAAAGTATTCTTACAGAATCTGAAATTAGTTGTAATAGAACATTTTTATTACCTCAAAAAATGTCCCTTGCACCTTTATAATCAGGCCCTCCCTCCATTATACCCAGCTCCAGGCAGCCACTGATCTGTTTTCTTTCCCTGTAAATTTGCCTATTCTAAAATGTTACAGAAATGAAATCATACAGTAGATAACCTTTTGAATCCAGCCTGTTTTACTTAGCATAACACTTCTGAGATTCATTCATGTTCAGTTAATTTCTTTTTTATTGATGAGTAGTTTTCCATTGTGTACATGTGGTCTGTAGTTTTATCAGTTCACTAATTGACAGACGTTTGCATTGCTTGCAGTTTTTGACAATTATGAATAAAGCCTCAATAAATACTCTCATGTCCGCTTTCATGTGAACATGTTTTCCTCTCGGGTAAACACCTAGAAGTGGCATTTATGGATCATGTGGTAAGCTTACTTTTACCTTCTCTACCAAACTCTTTTCCAGAGTGGCTCTATTATTTCGCCACAATTAGATTATTTTTAAAAATCAGTCCTCATGTTTGAATCCCATGTTTCTTTACAAGTTACTCTTTTTTTTTTTTTTTTGGGCCATGTATTACTGCTGACTGTGGTGGAATCAAAGAATTCTTCCTCGGTAATTTCTTCTTCAGGGGAGCCCTGTAATCACATCACTAGTATTTTAGAAAGTGACTTTGCTATTTCATGTCAAGACATGCGTCTTGACAGGAGGCAGCTTTTCTTAATAAAGCAGTTACCGATGAGTGTGACAAGTGTGATGCCCTCCTTCTCTTCCGGGCCAGTCTTTGGTCCATAGCTGTGGCGATTCAGCTTTGTGTTTGCTGCTTCCATTCTGACCTGAGTCGCACGTGTCCTCCCAGACACCAGTTCTTCAGTGAGCAGAGGAGTGTTCGTAATGTTCTCCCTGACTCTTTTCTGTACTAAAATGTCCATCTCTTGAATTATCAGTATTTTTCGACTGTTGAAGACTCGACATTCTTTAGAGATGAGTCCTTTATGTTCATTCTGGAAGATTAATATTGAACAATTTTGAACTCAAAAAGGCATTAAAATGAACCCAGTAGCAAAACACAACCAATACCTATTTTTGAAGGCTTCCTCTTTTTTTCTTGTACAGTTTTTTTTTTTTTTTTAAGAAGATATATTTGTTTTGGAGAGAGGAACAGGGGGCAGAGTTGAATAGTGGTCTGCTGACAGTTACTTGCCTTGAAAACTTCAACTCTTTTTTCTTAATTTGCCCCTTCCAGAACTTCCTGTACTAGCCTCAGTTTCCTTCACATACTTACACTCTTGGCTTAGAAGTTTTGTTCTTGTTGTCCTCAGTAGATAAGGCTGTCTTACACAGCTCCTGGGAGGGGACAGAGGAGGTGACATGATTAGTGGGGGGCCAGTTTAGGCTCACTTGTTTGAACGAATACCACTTTACGAACTATGAAAAGTGGTTGACTTCCCTAGAGACTTCTTTCTTAGGTTTACAGTTACTAGCTTACCTCATTAAATCAGTAGATTCTTCAAATAAGTTCCATCCAAAGCAAAAATAAGATTTAAAGTAAAAGGTAAAGTTTTGTGGTGAAATTTAAGTATAACTAATCTTAGGTTCTTCTTCCTCTCCTTACTAAGTTGCCTCTCTGTTCCAACTTGATCATCAAGATAGCCCTAAACAACTTAATTTAAACTTTAAAAGGCCTTAAAGATACACGGTAATAAAAGTGTTAATGTCACCACTATTCCAGTATTTCAAAAACCACTGTATTTTGGTAGAAGTATTTTATGGTAAAGAATTTTTTTACATCTGCCATTTTTTTTTTTTTTTTTTTTTACATGCAAACCCTGGTGACAGAGTTGGGGGTACCGGGACATGTGGACAGAAAAAGAGAAGGTAGAAGAAAAAGAAACCAGTGACACATAATCAAATTAATAATGTATAAAGAGCTATTTGGGACAACAAAAGAAGTTTAATTTGTTGATCTACAAAAGTATTTTTACTAGCTTACCTAATTAAATCAGTAGATACAAAATATTTTTGTTTTTAAAACACCTTTTCATTCTAATCTAATCACTTTAAATCATCTTTGTTGCACTCCCTACCCTTAGATACACTGAGACACTTTCCCATGGCCTTTATCTGTGGGTCTGCACAGTCTGTCTCGTTTGCGTACTAATTTTATAATAACTTTCAACTTGCTTTTCTGAGCCAGCCTTAATGGTGGGTAGGATTGGGAAAGGGGGTTAAAGTATGGTCAAATAGTAGTTCAGCTAAGTTTTCAGTTTTATTACCTTAGTAGGTTTATCTAGTTAATATATATATATTTTTTAAGATTTTATTTATTTGTGAGAGAGAGAGAGAGATAGCGAGAGATAGAGCATGAGCAGGTGGGGAGAGGGAGATGGGGGCTCCCCACTGAGCAGGGAGCCTGATGTGGGACTTGATCCCAGGACGCTGGGATCATGACTTGAGCAGAAGGCAGACAGTTAACCGACTGAGCCACCCAGGCGCCCCTCTAGTTATTTTTAAAATTAAAAATTTTCCTCATTATAAAATGTATTTTAAATTAGAAAAAAAAGTTTGTATTATTGGCTTGTTTTTAGCGCATTTGAATTTATCAAACTGTGGTGTAGTAATTTTATATATAGTATAGTAAATGTGATACAATTTTAATATCAATCTGTATATGAATGAGTAGATACTTGGGTAAACAGGGAGGTGTTGCTTAAAATGGTGTTGAATTATGACAGTTCACAATGAATATGATACAGTGGGAAATGAGATAATAGAATTATTTCAGTTTTTATGAAGTTTAGATAAACTACCACTTAGTGTTTAAAAGTTTTTAGTTCTTAATAAGAAATAGATGTTAACTTGAAGTATGCAGATGAGGCACTCACATACAAATGATAATGTAATAAATAGTGTTTTACTGTACATGTATTTCCTACTTTAATAAAATATTATTTACAGAAAGATCTAAGGGTGAATATGAAAGCGTTGCTTTTATTGGAAGTATGATCTGTTTTCAGAAGTTTTGTTCACAAATTTACCTTACTTGTATACACGTGTTATATTAGGAAAGCTAAGTGAAATCATGCATAGATACACTGATCTATATTTTTCATGATTCCATAGCCCGTATTTCTTGATAAACACTGGAAGTATAGAATTGATGAACTTTTCTACATGTGATGTTTTTAGGTATAGCATTCTGAATGCCCCCAGACCTACACATATGTTGGTCATGTAACTGATGTGGTGATACTTGAGCTCCTATTGCACTTTGTATCAAGGAGATCATCTCTGGAGTGGGCATGGTATGGTGACCCTGAAGCCTGCTCAGTGCCAGTGTTCGTCAGTAGAATTTATGCCTGTCAGTATTCTTCACACTGATGACCTGCCGCACGGGCAGGGCATTCGTAACCACCTGCTGTGTTGTGGTCAACCAGCCTAAATGCAGAGCTGAAATTGACTTTTAAAAATTAAATTTGGAAAGATTGTGAGCTGTATGTGGTCTTTGTAAAATATTTACTGTAGTCATTTCTTGGTACAGTACAATGCTAAAAGAATCATTACATTTTAATTCAGGAATAGGGAGAGAGGAGTCTTATCTTTGAGGGACAGCCTTCATTGCCATCAATTAAAAAAAAATTTTTTTTTAAGGAATTTAAAATTTACTCTTGGCTAGAGAGACAAATGCATCAAATACATATATGTCATATATGTCATCATTAAATACAGTAACACTAGTATGTAATGCAAGGATGTATATCATGAGCCAAATGGTACATACATAAGACTTTAATGTAGTTATATTAGGTGGAGCATGTTTTAAATCGTTATATCTATACATATGACATAGTAAGCTATATTAAATTTGGTTTCATATTTATATTTTGATGGTGTTACAGTTTTCAACCCATTCACATGTATACATTTATTCCTTCAACGGTTACTTATTAAAAAAAAAAAAAAACACACTTACTTATTGAGCCTCTACTCTGTGTCAGGCATTCTCTAGGTAAAAAACATAAAACAGTGAATGAGATAGCAAGGCCCCTGCTTTTGTGAAGTTTACATTTTAGGGATGAACAATCAAATTTCAGGTGGTTATACAGGAGAGGAAGAGGGGCTTTCTGAGGATACAACCTTTAAACCGAGGTGGGAGTGATGTGAAGGGAACCAGAAATGGGAAGATCTGCTACACAGTGTTCCAGGAGGAGGCAGCAGCAAGTGCAAAGGCCCTGAGGTAAGAAAGGGCCATTTTTAGGAATGGAAAGGAAGCCAGTGTAGCTGAAACATGTGCATAGAGGGAAAGAGGTGGGTTGGGGATCAGTGAGGCAAGCAGGAGCCCCACTGTTCAGCTGCTTGTGGACCACAGTAAAGAATTCAGATGGAATTTTATGGTCTTGGAAAATTTCAAATAGGGAGTAGAGATGGAGGAGGACTTGGTATGTAGATATGTAAGAGCTTTTAGAATTGCCTTTATGATCATAGTGTTCTTGTGTGGAACTCTGCCAGTAGATGTATGATACTCACAGTTCCCTGATGTCAAGTTGTGCAGTGTGTTAGCTTTTGCTATGCAACAGACCAGCCCTTAACTTAGTGCTTGGAACAGCCACCATTTATTTATCCTACAGTTGGACAATTTGGTCTGAGCCTGCGTTGTTCTGGTTTCTGTTGGGCTCATTCTCCCTTCAGTCAGCTCCTGATCAGCTAAGTGGCTCTAATTCTTGGAGCTGACTGGCTTTTAGTTAGGGTGATATGGTAACAGAACCATTATGTCTCTTATCCTCCAACAGACTCATCTGGGCTTGTTCACATGGTAGCTGGTTGACTTGCAAGAGAGTGATTAGAAGAAGTATGCATTGCCTTTTGAGTCTTAGACTTGAAGGTGGTACAGTATGATTCTGTAGCTGCATTCTGTTGATCCAAGCAAATCTCATGTCCAGCCCAGCTTAAAGGGGTAGAGAAGTAGATTCCACCTTCTGGTGGAAGAGGTTGTAAACTCACATTGCATAGTGTTGGCTATTTTTACACACTCTTATTTCACACTCAAGGCCTTTTTTCTCTGAGCCATCATGAGTTTGTGATTGCTTTGTGAATCTCATGTGAAGGTATCCTCGCTCAGAGAACTGAGTTAGAAAGAGAAGTGTGATCCTAATGGTGACAACTTTTGTTTTAAGTTTAATAGCCTGGGATATGAAGACATAGCTAACATCCTAGTATATAGAAGATTACGTGAGCATAACACTTGTAGTCAAAAGCATAATTATAACATCTCCACTGTTTGTCTTGAAATCATATTACACTGTATTTAGTATAATAGAAATGGTCTTTGGTTGCAGAGATGAAATTTAGCATTGCTATTAATATTTACTGGTTCCCTAACTAGAGACAGGCTTTTAGTTAATTTTAAATACATTCAGAGAGTGGTGGTTCCACTCAGCAACATTTAGCAGTAGAAGGCATCAGTGTGTGTTCTTTTACCAGCTAACCAAACACTGAGCGGTTTCATCAAGCTGTGTCCTTGAGTTGTCATGTGGCCTGTTCATGCTAATAAGGAGAATGAGGAGAATTAATAAGAGAAGAATGCTGGCAGGGTTTTGCATGGTTTTTTTTAAGCGTTCATTTTTTCAATGGATTACAAAACGTAAGAAAATAATAGTAATAATAACAAGCAGTAATAATAAAAAGACAAAACAACTTCCTTGCTGGTTAAAATAAAACTTTGCAACCCCGTGTGAGCTGCTATGTGGTTGGGACTGTGAGGGAGAGAGGAGGGGAGGGGGAGGGAGGGGCTTGTCCTACAGTTTAAATTGTCATAAATCCGGGGACATGGTTTTAGAGAGCAATTTATTAATATCTGCTTCTCCTTAATGGTATATGGCTCTTTCTGGCCCAACCAAAGCAGACACGGCAATCTTTGTAAGTAGGACAGTGTTTTCATGCCTCAAACACCAATCTAGGCAAACATTATTTTTTTCAAGAGCATCTGAAATTCTCAGTGATTTACTTGTGGACAGATACCGTGACTGCAAATTCTATCAGGTTCTTGTGGACTGTTATCAGTCTCCTCCACTCAATTCCCATCCCCCTTTAGGTTGAAGACCTCACAGGTAAGTTTGCTTTTCCCATCCCTACCTGGAATTGGAGGCCAAATGTGTATCATTTTAATGTTTAATTATGTTAAGATGTGGCTTCTCTGATCACGGAAGAAAAGGTAGTGGGTCATTCTGCCCCATAGTTACCCAAATGAGAAATTAAAGCTGACTCACCTCTTCCCTTGTTATTTCAAAGTAAGGTATAGATGGGTCAAGTATTTAAATGTGAAACATGGAAGTCAAACATATTAAAAGGAAACATGAATGAATATGTAAAAACTCCTGGAGTGGGGAAGACATTTTTGCGCATGGCACATAAGCTAGAAGGCATGCAGGAAGCAAATGGGTAGATAGAAATATTTGTAATGCCAAACTCCTGTTTTTAGTCCTACCTTTAAAATCTAACAAGTTTATAAGCGTTTTCTTAAGATACATAAGACTTCCTGAACAGTGAGTTTTTTATGAATATGGAATGGTCTATATAGGAAATACCATACTTTTTTTAAACATCCCCTATTTTTGTACATTTTTTTTCTAATTTGTCATTATTTTTCAAGTAATGGCATAGTACCCATACTTTATAATTTATAAACAGTTGATCACCAACTAGATCATAAAGATAGATTTCTCTAGAAATCGATTATGACATTTACTTACATTTCTGTGATTATTTTTTACATTAGACATTTTTTATGTTATTGGCTTATTTTGTTAACTACTTTTAATGAACAAGAAACACATGCACATGGTGAAAAAAATTCTAAACATTGTAAGACAAAATACAGTGAATATTAAGTTCTCTGCCTTCAGGTAATCACTGATGTGTCTCTTACATATCTTTCCAGAAATGGTCCAAGTATATCAAGCATATAACCCACCCCCACTTTTTAAAGAAATACAGATGTTAGCTTACTGTGCACACTGTTCTGATTTTTCCCACTTAATGTAATATCATAGAAATCATGTGCACACATAGATTTACCTCCTTTTTAACAGTAATATAGTATTCTATTGCTTGGCTGTATGATAATTTATTAAACACTCCCTTTTTTTTTTTTTAAAGATTTTATTTATTTATTTGAGAGAGAGAATGAGATAGAGAGAGCATGAGAGTGGGGAGGGTCAGGGGGAGAAGCAGACTCCCTGCTGAGCAGGGAGCCCGATGTGAGACTCGATCCCGGGACTCCAGGATCATGACCTGAGCCGAAGGCAGTCGCTTAACCAACTGAGCCACCCAGGCGCCCTAAACACTCCCTTTTTGACGGTCATTTGGTTGGAGGATATTTTCAGCTTTTTACTGTTACAAACAACTCTGGTAAACAATTTAGTAAATATTTTTTGCACTTGGATATCAATAGAATTATTAGCTTAACACTTAATCATGTGCATATACATTTTGATGGATACTGCTAAATTGCACATTATTCTAACATATGTTCTCATAATGAGTGCAAGGCTATGTAGTGATCTCCCATACCCTTACCAATATTATAATTATCAACATTTTTAATCTTGGTAATCTGTAGTGAGAAAATAGGATAATGTTAAGAGTTTGGATTTGCATTCCTTTAATTATGAATAAGATTCTTCATATATGATTATATATCATCAATGTCACTTTACTTTTTTGTGACGGTGTGATCCTGACTAGGAAAAAATGTTTTTCATTAAAATAGGGCATACTTTTGGCATAGTTTTATTTTAATGGAAGCACTGCTGGATATTAGTATTCTGTGCTTTATAGGTGAAAGTAGAAAGGACTTCAGAAGTGATTCAAGAAAGAAAAGTCCAACCAATTTCACTTCCAAATTCGTGAATTCACATTTTCCTGATTTTCTTGATGGAATGATTGGAGATTAAAGTGGTTTGCTTTGATTTTGGTAGAGGTCGGGCTTAGTAGGCTACATGGGAGAGACAGAATCCACTGGAAGGTTTTGTGCCAAGCAGAGTATGAGGACTGTCAGTGGTCTGGCTGCTGCTGAACTTCCTGGGTGATTTTCAAAGTCCTCTACAGACGGAATCCTTTTAGGCACTGGTGTTATAAAGTGTTGACGGTAGCATCATTTGAAATAACAGGATCGAATGGAAAGGGTCTTAGGAAGCCCCTGCGTTGCTAGCCTGCTCACACCCCTTCACACCTTGCAGCTCAGGACCCCTGACAGGTTCTCTCCCTGTGATGCAGGTGGTGCTTTTCATCAGGGTGCTCTGTCTTTGCATTTGTTACAGCCTCTGTGTGGAGAGAACATTGGGTATCGTGTCCTAAGTTTACATTGCATAAAACCTGTGACCATTTTTTCCGGGTGGTTTTTATAATACGGCCAGTTTTAAACCTCCCCAAACTGAAGTTTAGAAAGAAAAATGACACCGTGAATAATCTCATCTGGTCATTTTCGAATATGAATTTATTTTTTAAATGAACGTTTAAATATGTTTCATTCAGGGTTTTTTTTACCTGAGTAAAATTAGGCACTTTTTATCTCTTACAGTAGCGTTAAGCACAATGCCTTGTATGTGGTAAATATCCAGAAAGTCTTTGTTAATGAGTCAGGTCAATGTAAACCGTCAACATTCTCTCTTCCCAGTGTATTATTAAGTCTTTCCACTGAGATGTACTAATTTTTTCCAGTTGTACGTTTCTGTTTTAACTTCAAATTGTGACTGTTTTATAGCCAAATTAAATTTGATGATAATGGTTGGTTAGTAGCTAAAATCCCATCCAATAAACACAAATCTACAATATATATATTTATAAAAGAATTACAGGTGTTTTAGGCTTATGAAATATAAAATACTGACTTTCTTTTTTAAAAGATTTAAATTGATGACGAAAGGAAAAAAGCTCAGCTGATCTCTGCTGATTGTTAAGGTTAATGACTGCTACCTGAAAATTTTATGTGAAGGTTGAAATACTCCCTTACTCCCACTAGAGGGGGATTCCTTCCAACTTAGGTAAAAATGCTCTTAGATCCAACATGAAAACCTTTGTATGACATTGCTCTTTGTTTTTTAGTAAATTGAAGTTGATTTCGTGTTTTTAAAAATCAGCTGTTTTTGTGTTGGTATTGAAATACAAAATCTTTCAGAAACGGAAAATATAAAATACAGTTCAGTAGAACTAGAGTGCATATATGTGTAAACCATAGTGCTTTTCAATAAAACAAAATACACTTTTTAAGGTAGTCTGATGAAATTGGTTAGTACTTAGGAATTGCAAACCTCTTCAGCCTTCCTGGAGATAGAATGTGGGATGGAGGATGAGGCTGACCTTTTGAAATCCACTGCCTTCCTCCAGTCTCCAAGGCCTGTTTTGCTCTGTCTACTGACAGAGCTGCCCGGACAGTTCCTAAATTCCACTTGAAAGCTTTGGTTTTGTTATTATCTCAAGTTTTCAAATATATCGAAGCCAAATCTTTAAATAGATTTCTATATGCTATTGAATTTTCTTGCTACTTTGACTTTTTATAATATGTTAAACGCAGAACTCACTTGGGGATGGTTTTTGCAGATTTAAACTTCTAATGTATTTTAAAAATAGTTGTATGCGTATTAAAATATCACATCAAAAGGGTGAATGTACCTAACATTAGTATATACAGATATGATCTATGTATATAATTTAAGAGTAAATGTCATGTAGTGTTTACAGTAGTTAAGATTCAGTGAATTTGTTGTTTGTCCTTTGCCTTTAACTAAAGTCTTCAATGTTGGTTAGAGGTTTTGATGTAAAAATATTTGAGATTAGTAATCTAGTGTTGTGAAAGACAGGATTTAGGAAATTCAAACATATGTAAATTGCCAGTAACTGTTGCTGCGCACCCCCCCCCCCCAAACAAAGTCTATAATAAGGTCTTGCTTCTAAATCTAACAATTAGCTCTGGAAATCAACGTGTAAACAGACATGCTGTGGGTGAGTCTTATAATGATTTTGCACTACAGTTGATCCAACATTTCACATTTGGTATCAGCAACATGGTTTTCGTCAAAATGAGGCTGGTCATCCTCCCAGTACCTAATCATGTGTTTCTCTTGCTTTATGCCCCAGTCTCTGTCAGGTACCAGGTGGTGGGGGAGCCTCACTGTCAGCCAAGCAGTTGGAGAATACAATTCCTTCCTCATTTCCTTTTTGACCCCTTTACTTTTGTACTGGATGACAATCTTACTGAAATGATCTTCCTTTCTGTATTTCTTTCCCTCAAGGGAAGAATCCAATTTTGTTTTATAGCAAGATACATTGGACAGGCCTGTGTGCCTTCTACTTAAACACCTACCACAAAGGCCTAGTTTTAAAAGGCTGAAAACTCACAGTGTAGCCAGCAAGTCTGATATTACTGCTCTACCCCCGTCTTCTGCAGACACTTAAAAATATTCATATTCTGTGCCTTCTTTCCTTGCTCTTTTCCATCATATATTGGTACTTTGTAGTAGTCAAAGTTAAAAGCTTTACACACCAGACTGAATAATTATGTTTAAAAAACAGTAATTATCAATACACGTCTTGTTCCATGCAGCTTTTTAAATTCATGTTAATGAGCTCTGTCTTCTCATGCACAAGACTGACAGGCAATTTTGAAGTTTTGCCATCATTTCACAACTTGTTGCTTAGACTCTGCCTGTCTTTTCCTGAGTATTGCTTTCAGGCACTCTTGCTCTGCAACATTCCAGAGACTCAGGACTACCCACTCTGATGGGAGCAGGACAAGAAATTACTAGCAGCTTCATAAGCATGATGAAATTGCTTTACGAAGCATACTTTCCCCTCACTGTCTGTCAGTAAAAGATCAAAAAGTATGCAACATCTTGTGATTTAACTGAGAAGGATTGATTCTTCTGACTTCTAGATCATTTTGAGGAACTTACACCACCACTTGATGGTGGTGGCATGATGGCAAATACATGCATTTGATAGGGGCTCGCCCTGTTTTAAATCTGGAATCCAGGGCAATGACCTGTGCTTATCCCCAATCAACTCTTGAAGAGAATCCCAGATCTCTCTTTCTTGATGTCTGACGTAAATTGAATACCAATTTTCTCCAAACTCGTAGTTCCAGGCCATGCCTGTGTCTGTGGCTAGACTCAAAGAACGTTTTTGAGAGTGCCTAAATTATTTTTTCCTTATGATTTCAGGTTGAAGTCTTGACCTCGGAGGATACCGCCTTTGGACTCAAGGTGTGTAGTCTGATGTAGCTTATTGGGTAGGTTTCATCAGCTCCCCTAAGTGGATTGGAAGCCTCAACAGATAGGACTTGTTTTTATTATCAAATGCAGAGGTTCTAGAAGTCTTCCAGGGTTTAAGATTTCCCCTCTATTGTGATTAAGATTAGACTATGGTAGTATTTTCTTTACCTTCTTTATTTGTTGTCAGGAATATAAGAAATAGTACAGGAAACCAACAGTTTCATTTAGTAGTAACCGATGTTTAAGTTTGGATTAGCTGTGGAACAGGATTTACGCAATGGCTCCCAGTCGGGGGAGGGCACTGCAATACCACCCTGAATGTTACCAGAGCGCTGTTTTGGTTTGCCACTCCACTTTCATTAATCCATTTATTCCTTATCCCTGCTTCAAATATTTATTGAACCCCCACGTTCCAGTCACAACTAAATTAAATCCCAGTTCCCGCCCTTAAGTTGCTCACAATCAGTTGGTAGGCCTATAAAGAGATCAGTTGTCCCGTAATGTGGTTGGTTGTCTCCCTGCTAGAAATGTGCGGAGGATTGCGGGAGTGGGCGGGGCAGAGTGGGAAGGCATTCCAGGAGCTTGATCCCTTGAGAGATGGATTATATTTAGGCAAGCGAGGAGGACAAGAGAAACGAGAACTATTTTCAGGTCAGAGGACAACCGTGAAAAAAATTCAGAGGGAACAAAACTAGTTAAATTCTGCCTGTGTGGCAAGATTGGAGGTTGAGGAGTTTAAAGATTTGAATTTTATCTATAGAAAATGCGAAGCTGCTAAAAGATTTTAAGCCAAGTAGTGGTTAGATTTACAATTTAGATGATTTTGGTCACTTTGTGGAGGATGGATTTGCCAGAGACCAATGAAGGGCAGTTGAATGGATCAGGTGGGAGGCAGTGCGGACCTGGGCTAGTACAGTGGAAGAGGAAAGAAATCCTTAGGAAGTGAGTCTTCGGGGACCTGGTGATCATTGGGGTATGCAGGATGAAGAAGGCAGGGGAACTGAGAAGGAGCCAGAGGAAGAGATGGTCTGTCACATGGAGAAGGAGCACGCAGTGGGAGCAATCCCAGATACCTTAGAATTACCGTCTTCCGGACCTCTTGTGTTTTACTGGAATGACTTGCCTTTTGGACGTATTTGCTAGTAATTCTTAAACCATGTAAGGAAATTGGTAAGAGGCACTTATTAGGGAGTCTGACTTCATTTTCATGTAGAGGTATAGAAGTACAATGTAGGTGCCATCAATTACTTTGGAAGTCAGAAGTTGAGGAGAACAGTTGGTGGAAACTTCAGAGCCCACAGTATGGATGATTACTCTTCCCTGACCCCTGTATGTGCTACATCTTTGGCTTAAAACTAAAAATTAGGTGTTTATATTTTTTCCAACTTTTTCTCTTCTTTCCATTCTAGGTGCTTGGCATTTTATTAGTACAGTTTAATAGTTGTGCTGCAACTATAGGTGGATGGCATTATAATACTAGCAAAATCAAAGCCGTTCTGAGGTTATAAGCTTAGCAAGGTTTACGTCATAAATGAATATAAACTAAAAGTAAAAAGATAAGACTTTATAAATATTTAGATATTTGGTAAACGAACTCAAGTTTTACCTTAACATATTTCTTCTATTTCTGTATTTGTCAAAAATGACTAAAGAACATCTTAGTTATAAATAGATCTCATTCCATATTATTTGCAGTATTTAACATATCGTCATTGTTTGAATTTTTCATTTTTTATTTAATGCCCAGCATGCACGCAGAATATTCATTGCATATTTAATAAACCTGTAGGGTCAGATCTTGTGAACTCCTCTCCATAAGCCTTCATACTTACTGAGTAGGCCCAGTATTAGGAAGATTATTGTACCAGCAGCACTCATGGTCTGCCCCACTGTGTAGAAGGCTTTGCATTTGTTTTATGGCTAAACTAGCAGATTGCTTTTGAACTCTTAAATTCAATTTGGAGAGACAATAGTTTGAAATTTTTTCCCAATAATTCAGTGATTTTTTTCAAAGAATTAGGAGTTTTCCACCTTTCTGTATCTATACCCAAGTGTTTACATATGTAACTAAAAGTGAGAAATTTGAATTTTTTTTTTTACTGCTTCATTATCTGCAAGTCAGCAAATACATTTTTTTTTAAAGATTTTATTTAATTATTTGATAGAGAGAGCATGAGCCTGGTAGGAGCAGAGAGAAAAGCAGACTCCCTGCTGAGCAGGGAGCCCAATGCGGGGCTCAGTCCCAGATCATGACCTGAGCTGAAGGCAGACGCCTAACCCACTGAGCCACCCTGGTGCCCCAGCAAATACATTTTTATCTTGTTTCTTAAAAGGTCTGGGAATTCAGTATTGGTCATGTTTCTGAACACTTATTCACAATTGACGCTTTTTTCCTGTTTTTTTTTGCCCTGGGAGAAAGAACTCAGATACCTGACCCACTGGTAATACATTAATGGCATCACTTTGGCGAATGAGGAGAATGCTGGAGTGTGTGTCTGCCCACGAATGTCTCTGATCCTCTGCTGATCTTTAATGTGCCTTTGCTCTTCCTTTGCCTTTTTTTTTTTTTTTTTTTTTTGGTGCCACTATTGACTTACTCATCCCTTGGATGTTTCTCCTTCTCCTAAGTCTGTAAGCTATATATTTACTTAAGATTGAAGCATGAATTCGTCAGTCTCGCTGGAAAATAACTTAAACGCGTTGGGCCCCAGAGATACAAACAGCCTGTTTTGTGTGTGAGTGTGCCGAAACCGCGACCCAAGGAAACAGTTTCGCAGTCATTCAAAATTCTCATGACTGTTTGTCCTGCTTTGAGATGAATTTTTTTTTAAGCTAATCTAATGAGAGATAGCTATGCTTTTACACATTTCAAATCGTAATTTCTCAAGTCCTGATTCGTCATTTTATTGGGCCTTTCTCAGTTAAAAGTGACTTAGAATTCGAAATGCTAATGACTACACCACAGTACATACTCTGGCTGTTTTCCAGTGGTTCCCATTTTCCCCTCTGAATTAAGGCAACTTTGATTTTCTGGAGTTTGTTTCTTTACAGGTTTAGAAAGATGCTTAATTAATTTAAAATCATGTGTACTTTACAAAAAAGAATTGTAGTGAAGAGAAGAGGTGCTTCAAAATTAAAAAATGGGCAAATATATTAGGAAAGGAAAGTTCTACAAACTACAGACTGCTGATCTTGACTTTGGTTCTCATCAAGACTTAAACATATTAAGAAGTTTATAATTCCGTAGAATAATAAATCAGGAGTCGCAGGGGCAGCCAACATGAGTTAGTTCTTTTTACAAGATAAGCATGCCTTCTATATCATTAATGCACTAAGTAAAGCTGTTAGCGATAATGAGATGATAAATCAGCTAAGGAAATATATATAAAATTATGCTATTAAGCATAGAAAAGGCTAAAAAGTTTGCTGCTTGTGAGTTCTACAAAGAGATTTATAGTAGAGAAGTAAAAAAGAGGAAGTGAGTAAAATATTCCTGGGTCATTAAAAAGAAAGACTAGATAATCATAACTTTTCCATGAATTTCTTAAGAGATCTTACAAAATCTAAATAAATTACTTTAAAATTTCATGATCATGAGTATCTTTTGTTTCTCATTTGTTGTAGATAGCTAAGTCAAGAATCATAAGCAAGGTTTTTAGTTAACCCACTCCTTATGAGTTAGGGACTGTTGTTGTTCTCAGTGTTGGGGAAGGAAATAGAAACTGACACAGCTAATGAATAACAGGAGTGGGTTGGGAACCAGGAAGATTAGCCCCAAAGCCTGTTCTCTTTCTTTCTGGCATGTCCTAAGAACAAGTGAGGTCTGCACCGCTCCCTGCCTCCTCACTCCATCTCATCTCACCTGCCCGCACCTCTGTCCCCACTCTGCCCCTCTTGCCAAGGTCCCACTCCTTGCCTCTTTTGCAGCCATCTGCCTCAGTTGGCCCCTTCTTCCTTCTTTGCCCTCTTCCCTGGTTTCCCTGACAGCACTCTGCTGATCTTCCTGTGAGTGCGGCCATGGTTTCTCAGACTTCTCTTCCTTCTCCACAGCCAGGCCGGATCCTGCTCCGCCATGCCTCCATCCTGAATTCTCCTCCCTTGTATGTATGGCGGCACCTCTCAGTCCGGCTCCAGGGCTGCTGCTTAAATATCTTGCTGAATGAATGAATATGCATAAAGCCAAAACAAAGATTTAAAAGTATCTCCCTGGTTCAGTACCACATTTTTTTCTGGGGTAAATTCTTAGTGCTTACTTGTTTTGGCTGTAATATAATGTGGTTACCAAAATCATTTTTAAAGACTTTTACTTTTGAGAGGTGGGTGAACAGAAATGTATATTGTATGTCATCAGTTTTTTTTTTCCAGTTCTAAATGGGCACTAGACTTCCACACATTCAAAAAATACTTTGATATGCTATTTTGGCTGGCTTGTTCTTTGAAAAAATGAAATCCTGCATTTTATGCCCATTTTTATAATTTTTGATAGAAACTATGACCCCAAAAATGTATGTGGGGAGGTCATTTTAAACCGAATGATAAGAAAAATCAAGGGTAAGCATATATATTCTATGAAAGAATGAGAAGAGGAAAGATGAAACATAGGTCATCATCGGAGCCCACAAGTGACAGAGCCCTCCACTTGTGGGCACCCTTCAAGCTCTTACTGTTGCTGCTGGTTACCAGCCCCTGCTGGGGAGGAGAATGCCAACCTGTCACTTCCATCCCCGCCTCTTAAACCAAACCCTAAGGGAGGTGTATAAAACTCAGTAAGGCCTTTTTCCCAAAATGCTATTGTAGGACCTACACTTCATTTTGTCTCTTCCTTCCTGCATTTTCCCTTTTTCTGTTTTTTTCCTGGAACTCATCTGTCCTAAAATTTTACTCCTGCTGGATGTCTTCAAGATTCTCTGGTCTAGCCTTCCTCCATGTTAGAGATAAGGGAGCTGAAGGCCAAAGGATTCCTTGTTCCCATGGTCATAGCTTATTACTGGCAAAGTGGGAGTAGAATTAAGGATTTTAGTAATCTCATAATTTTTCCTAATATTTAAATAAAAATATTTAATATTTCTTTTTAATATTACTCACCTTTTTATCCTATTTTGGCAAAAATTTTTAGTATTTGTTTTAGGCACCTAATTTTTATTGTTATTTTAGAGGAAAGTCTAAGCTTAAAATATCTAAAAATCAGATTTTATTTTATTTTTTTTAGAGAGAGAGAGCACGTGCGGGCACACACAAGCCAGAGGGCGGGGCGGGGGTGGGGCAGAGGGAGAAGGAGAGAGAGAATCTTAAGCAGGCTCTCCCCCCAACCCCCCCCCCCGCCGTGGGGCTCAATCTCTTGACCCTAAGATCATAACCTGAGCCAAAGTCAAGTCGGACACTTAACCAACTGAGCCACCGAGGCGCCCCTAAAAATCAGATTTTAAAATAAATACTAGGGGCGTCTGGATGGTTCAGTTGGTTAAGCGACTGCCTTCAGCTCAGGTCATGATCCCAGGGTCCTGCATCGGGCTCCCTGCTGGGCGGGAAGCATGCTTCTCCCTCTCCCACTCCCCCTGCTTGTGTTCCCTCTCTTGCTGTCTCCCCCTCTCTCTCTCTGTCAATTAAATAAATAAAATCTTTTTAAAAATTAAAAAACAATAATATAAATACTAAGTTTGTATACTCTGATGTATTCCTTTTTATACATATGTTGGTTGATTAAATATCTTAGAAAAAAATTACATCAGAGTTCAAACTGGTCTACTAACCTTCACCATAGCCTCATAACTATATCGAGCTCTTAACTTCCTTCCTTCTAAACCTAAGCTTATACCTTGCCTTCCCTTCAAATGCTTTCCTGTCCTCTTGTTGTGTTTCATATTCATCCTACCCTCCAGTCTCAGTTCATACCCTTACTCTTCTGTGATGTCTCTCCTCAGTATTGCAGACTTCTAAGCTCTTCAGCTCTGAGCTTATGTGGCACTCAGTGCCTTCACAGTTTACAGCTGACCCGTGAACAACACAGGTTTGAACTGTGCAGATCCACTTAATATGCGATCATTTTCGATAAACACAGTACAGCACTGTAAATGTATTTCTCTTCCTTATGATTTCTTTTTTTTTTTAAGATTTTATTTATTTATTTGAGACAGAGAGAATGAGATACAGAGAGCATGAGAGGGAGGAGGGTCAGAGGGAGAAGCAGACTCCCCGCCGAGCAGGGAGCCCGATGCGGGACTCGATCCAGGGACTCCAGGATCATGACCTGAGCCGAAGGCAGTCGCTTAACCAACTGAGCCACCCAGGCGCCCTCTTCCTTATGATTTCTTAATAGCATTTTCTTTTCTCTAGCTTCCTTTATTGCAAGAATACAATCTGTAATACACATAACATACAAAATATGTGTAAGTCAATAATGTGTTATCGGTAAGGCTTCCAGTCAGCAGCAGGCTGTTAAGTTTTGGGGAGTCAGAAGTTATATACAGATTTTTGAATGCTCCGTTCTAACTAACCCCCATGTTCTTCAGCGGTCAACTGTGTTTGGAATTTCTCTTTTGCCAACTTGTTTTTGATCTGTATACGGGAAACAGCATGGTATGGCCTGGCCCAACTCCATTATGTGGCATTTTTTCCAGCAAGATTATAAGCTTAGAGACTTCATTTTGCTCATCTTTTTATATCCATATTG
The DNA here is from genome assembly GCF_002201575.2 of Neomonachus schauinslandi. Classification (NCBI taxonomy): domain Eukaryota; kingdom Metazoa; phylum Chordata; class Mammalia; order Carnivora; family Phocidae; genus Neomonachus; species Neomonachus schauinslandi. Next base: position 10,622,124 of record NC_058410.1, on the reverse strand, counting down.
ACTTGCACTTGGCTCCCAGTGCATAAGTGTTGCTGATTATTTAGAGCTCTGTTGATGGTTTAACAATTCTGATTGTTAAGAGCAAAAAACCTGTGATGTTAACATATTACTACTGCCTTTTTTTCTGTCCAGGGGTTTTCTCACCGATTCTCCCATTATCTGAGTTAATGTATTAACCTTGGCATTTTATATTGTAGAGCCCAGCTGAAAGCAAATGTATTCATTGTTAATGCTTGTTGAAGCTGCTGAGTGGTTCCGGTTGACACTGAAAACCAGTTGGTTCCAGTTTATCTCACTATTAATTTAAATTTATCTTTGTTAATCCACGTTATGCAGTTATACTCATTGATTTCATTCTATTTCATTTCACTGCATTTCATTCAAACAAATACTTGTGGAATATACATGTTATGTGCTGGGAATGTCCTAAGAATAATAAACCCTTGCGTCCATGGACCTTACATTCTTGACACAACTTTTGGAATAATCTTATGCCAGGAGGAAATTCTAGGTGATGCAAGTTTATATTCTCCTTTTGGATATAATTGTGTGCTACTCTGTAGTATTATTGCTTTAATTGAATGTTGTATTCTACAAAATGGAATAGGATTCCAGTGTGACTTATAAAACTTATATATAAAAAAGGGATTAGTCATTTCCGAAAATAATTTCAAGTAAAATAAAAGCAAAACTTACTTGTGTTTTTGAAAATAAGGTACTTTTACTTGTGAAAAATTTTGTAGCTGGGGGAATCATATTGGGCAGTGACTTAAGTCACCTTTGGATTTATTCCTGGATTTTGACATCTCACCATTATGAAAATCATCCATATTTCCCTCCTTCATATAAATGTAAAATGTTATAATGCAATTTGTAACTATTTGTCATAACTATTTATTATAATGGCTAAGGAGGAATTAGAACAAAGCACTGGTAATCTGTCTGTGAATGTGCTCCTTTGGGTAAATAACCAAAAACGTGACCTTCGAGAAAAGTGGGACGATATTCACTTGCATTTTTCTTTCTTTTCTCACCAGTTCACCTCACAGGTCTCCAGCTTGGTCCTTTCCGTGTTTATTTTGGTCATCCAGAACTGTGCTGGCCGGTTGGGTAGTTACTAGCCATGTGCAGCTATTTAAATTAATTAAAATTAAATTAAAAATTCATTTCTTCAGTTGTACTAGCCACATTTCAATAGCTGTGTTGCTAGTGGTTACCATACTGGCACAGTGCCAGTATAGAATATTTCCATCTTCGAAGAAAGTTCTGTTGGCCAGAGCTGGTCTAGAAAAGAAAACTTCCAAGTATTCATAAGAACAAGACATAACATAATCAGAATAACCATTATTTAATTGATAAACCCCCAAGGATTAGAGCAGATAAATAGAAAACAGAAGGAATTTGCTGTTGAAGTAAAGTACAATAATAATAACAATGATGATGATGATGGTAATAATAACCATCACCACCATATGCCGGCACGTCCCCCTGGATTTTTCAAGTAGAAAGTTTTTAAACAGGGTTCTGAAATAAGGCATTCTTTTGGTGACTCTCGTAAGGAGCCATTCACTCATTGATACGCTTGGGATTATATCAGGGGGCTATTAATACAGGATTCTAGGGGCGCCTGGGTGATTCAGTCAGTTACTCATCTTCCTTCAGCTCAGGTCATGATCCAGGGACCTGGGATCGAGTCCCACATCCGGCTCCCTGCTCAGCGGGGAGTCCGCTTCTCCCTCTCGCTCTCTCTCAAACAAATAAATAAATAAAATCTTTTAAAAAATACAGTATTTTAGATTTAGAATGTTTAGCTTCACATAATAAGAGATTATAATCTGTTAAAATCTCCTTCCTTTTATTGTCACCACCCGAAAGCATACATTAATCTTCTGTTTGAAAACATGTATCTTTTTTCCTTATAAAGCTCCAGTAACTCAGGTTCTTCTCAGTTGTTTGCAGTTTCTGACCAGGGTGTGTTTTCTATTGAATTTATACTTGTCTAACTTGCTAAGTGGGTATGAATATAACTTAGGTGAAAATATATTTAAGGTAAGTGTCATTGAAATGAAACCAGCAAAGATTTACTTTTCAAAGTTTATAATCTTACTCATATTACTCATATTACTTTTCAAAATATAGAGGATTTATTTTTGTATTTTAAATTTTTTATTTATTGAAAATGTACTAGAAATGTTTAGAGAAGTAGAGGACCAAGTTTATTCTTTACTGTTTCAGTCACTGAATCTAAATTAAAATTATAGAATATATATAGGTGAAGCAAGAGAATTTCCTGTATCTCCGTGAGAGAAAGACTGGAGAAGGAAAAAAAAGCCAGAGCAGTTCTCAAGTCGTGATTTGGGAATCCATGTTGAGTTGCTCCCTTCTTTTGTTAGAGAATTTCCCAGCCTCTCCTTCTGCCATCTGCTGGTGGTTCATACACTTACATGTTTGATTTTAAAACAAATCTGCTTTATTCTTATTTAGGAAAGATTTGGGGGGAAATGTTCCATTTATATTCACCTCTTCTATTTTGGTGCAGTTTTGCTTGTCATGTTTAATTATCTTTTTAAAGGCTGTTTTAGCTTCTTTTTCAACTCTGCCTTTAGGAGGAATACATGAATATAAAATTTAGAAAAGACGAAAGACTACGAAGGCCAAAGCATGTGCCATTAAGAGGGAGGTGCAGACTTATTGGCTAAAGGACTTTGAGTGCAGTAGGGGGTTGCTTGAGAGTTGTTGGGGTCTTCCCCAATTTCTGAATTTGGATTAAATATGGAATAGCATTTCTGTCCTGCTCTTTTGTAATTAAGACTCCTTAACTGGAAGTGAGCAGACCTGTATTTTATGTTAAGTCCTGGTAACAGGTTGGAAAATTGATGACTTGATAAGGTTCTTTTCAGCCCTAAAATGCTACAGTTCTTCTTGTATTCATTAAGGCAAACCTTCAGCTCTGTCCTCATTTGTTATTCTTCTGATTTTTCCCCTCTACTGTTTACAGCCTAAGCCATTCTCATCATCTTGGGGAAAACATAAATATCATTTGTCTACAAACAAATCCTTCTATGAAATAAAGCTAGGCAAAAATTTTTAAAAGGGAAACAGTATAGGAATTTTATTTCCTGACACCTTTAATCTCCTTCCCTAATCTTTAGAGCTGCCCTGACTAATTCTAGAACCTTAGATTCATGGGTCAGTTATTTGTTCATCATTTTCTCAAAGAGGAAAAATAACCCCAAATATTAATCTCATTTTTTTTCATAATAAATAAGGCTGAGGGAGGTAAAGTGACATATTTTAGGCCCTGTTTAGTGGCAAAGTGGAACAAGAATCCAAGTTTCTGCCTCCCAGGCCGTGCCCTTTATACAGAATTACAGCAGTATTTGGGATTTGTCTTCCCCATACTGGAACTGTATCTGAGATTGAATGTTACAGGATCGTCATTTTTTACAGCTCAGAAAGAGTCTAATGTTAGCGATTTCATATGGTTCAATTCAATGTATTAGGGCTCTCTTACATCCTTTTAGATCTATATTCAACAGTGAAAACACTTTTTCTTTAAAAAGCTCTTTATCCCAATTGGAATCTGTATGCACACACTGTTTGAAGTATTAGGTGATCATGAGATGTTTGCAGAGTTTAATGGGCGTCAAAGTACCCACTAAGCCACATAACTCAATAAGGAATGTGTGAGGTTTCCGTAAGATGCTTTGACATTATATAAAAAATAAAATATTTATCATGACCAAGTGTGTTCTTAGTGTGGTAGGAGCTCCATTTCTCCTAGACCAAATACTCTGTCAGGTGATAGTAGAAGGCAGACTGGTTAGATGGATTTCCTGATTGCATGGCATGGGTCGCTAGATCTAGTAAGTACATTTGTGCAGAGATGTTTACTCTAATGGTGATGAATATAGGAAAATGAGTGAAGGGAAGGTTAAAGCAATACAATTCATGCCTGCTTTTGTCAGACTTAACATTGTTTTGTTGTTGTTGTTGCTGCTGCTGTTTTTGAAGGATGTCAGAGATTAAACATGGCCCCGGGTACCTTGGATTTGAGAAGTGACCTGTTTAAGGCAGGGAGGAGTTACCCTTGAAAGAAAGCTTATTTACTTATATATTCTGGAGTTTGATTAACTCCATTTTTCTCTAGGGACATTATTTTGGCACCATTTTTTGAGAACTTAATTCTCCAGTAATAATAAAAATAAAAATGCATATATTCTCCTTGTCCCCACCCTCGAACACCTGTTCATTTGGGATGTGCGCAGATAATTAGAGGCATGTTTCGGGCTTGCCTATAAAATTCCTTAGCATAGAGTTACTGTGACGATATTAATAATCATCAAGCTGCTTAAGATTTTGTTGGGAAGAAGCAAATAAATTATTCTAGGGGAGATGAGGGATGATCTTGATTGCGTGTGTTTTAGGTTCTCTCTGATGCCAAATCTTAAAGCCAGTTTTGTTGCTTCAGATGGTGAAAACCCTCCTCCTCCCCTCTTCCTGCCTTAAATCTGGCTTTTACCCAAGCCATGTCAATTTTTGCAAGTCAGTTGAGAATGTCAAAGTGACTGGTGTTGAAAGAGCCAATATGTTGGAAGATGCTTAAAGCCAAGTAGAACATTTATGTGAATTAAAGAATATATTAGGGGGTGATTTTCAGAAATCAGATTTGGAAAAAAAAAACCTGTTGAATTAATACTTGCATACCAGATGTACCACTGATAAATACGTGTAACAGATATTCCCCAATAAGCACTAAAATTACCATTTTACAACTGAAGTAATGTATCCTGTGGGTACATTTGCAAAGATATGCCAACAAAAATACATGGAGGGTTCTTGAAGTAATAATGCAAATAAAACATTTCATGTTATAATTTTAAAATAACAGGATTGGAAAACAAGAAAAAGTCTGGGAGACTATTTGTTGTGTCTAAATTCTGCTTTTACTCTGGTCTTTTGACAGTTGGCTTTTTGATATTGGATAATTGTGTTAGTGTCTTTGTGTGTGTTGAAGGACTGAATGGTCTGACAGAATTGAGGTTGAAAATCTCATAAATTCCGAGTAATAAAAGTAATAAAGAGATCTTGCTTGTTTCATAGCATAATGGCTTATTTTCATACTTTGCTGAATTCTCTTTGTGTCGTGGCTACTGTGGTAGATGTTGTCACTAGCGGAGGGTTCTGCCATGTCTGATTTACTCCTTCATGCACAGCCCAAGCATCCGTGCAGCGTGCAGCGATGGTGTGTCCCCGTGTGCCGAGTCCCTGAGACCTGCTGCTGGTACTCACGGCCCACTGTGCCCAGGGAGTCTGCGCCACTGGTGACGCTGGCCTCTGGCTGAGGGGGGCCGCCTTCTCTCCAGGCCAGAGCCCACCTCAGGGGCGGGTTTCCCTTGGGCTCGGAGAGACATGTGAAAAGCGTGCGAGGAAGGGAAGAGAAGTACAGGGAGCCACAGGACTCCTGCTCCCTGTGATTGAGATAGAGCAAATGAAATCCTGCAGAAGATTTCATTTTCTTCTAGCTATGCCTGGCACTTTAAAGCACTTAATTGGCTGCTTCCTAAGGAGCCACGTACGTTTTTATAAGAAATTCCTCTTAACCTCCCTCCACTCTTCCCCAAATTAAATTTTCATTTCAGAATGACTTTTTTTTTGTATCTCATTGATGGGGAGAGGAGGTGAAGAATGGAGTAGCAAATGAATGCGTATTATTTAAAATGAGAATTAGATATAGGCCGAGGCTGGTTATTGCACATTAAATATCACGGTAAGATTAATGAACTTACAAAAGTAGTCTAAAAATACATTCAAGATTTCCTGAACATTTCTCAATTTAAAAAAATATTTATTATCTCTAACATTTGTAATTCTAAATTTCTCACATTACCGTCTTATTATTGTCTCATTTAATTTTTAGTCCCTTATGAACAAGTAAACTTATTTTTTAATCATCTTAATTGTTAAACTATATTTAATATCGTTATAAGTTTTAGAAAATTGTCGTATGCTATTGTAGTGTGAGGATAACAGTACGTATCCAATTAAAATTATTTCTTGTGATAGATGAGTAATTTAGAAAGAAGTTGGGAAATCTTGATTTTTAAGATACAGAAGATAGAGGCCGCCTGGGTGGCTCGGTTGGTTAAGCCTCTGACTCTTGATTTCGGCTCAGGTCATGATCTCAGGGTGCTAGGATCAAGCCCCGCATCGGTTCCCTGCTCAGCAGGGAGTCTCCGTGTCTCCCTCTCCCTCTGCTCCTCCCCCTGCTGGCAAGCTCTTTCTTTCTCTGAAATAAATAAATCATTAAAACAAAGATACAGAAGATACCTTCACCACGTAGACACTTGAAAGGCTTCAATTTTGATAGTAAGTATTAAGTAATCTTTATAAAAAATTTAATATTTTGTTTTACCTTACCTTGAGTTCCAAATAGAACTTCTAATGACATCATCTTCCCGACAGGACTTTGTTTTCTGATTGACAGAAATTTTCATTCTGTGCTATTTAATAGTATGTGCAAACATCTAGAATCACAAGTATTAATAAACACATGCATGTGCGAGTTGTAAATAGTTCCCGCTTGTGTGCACGTATGTACTCGTTCTTTTACATGGGACCTATGGAGAAGTTGACCTCCCCGAAGGATAAGTTTGAAAGGGGAGGAAATGGAGATCTGCCAGGCTTGTTGGCTGGAGTCATGGACAAGAGCAAGGCCTGTCTGAACTGCCACTCAGTTTTTATTCTGCGAGTTTGCAGGGTTGGTGATTAGAGTGGCTTTCGCCCAATTATGCTGTGATTATTCTGCTGCACTGTAATTGACTGGGGAGATATGCTAATACCTGTCATTTGGGATGATAAAAGATGAGCGGGGGACGCAATGCATTATTTAGCTGGCTGTGTGATAGATGAGGGATGCGCAGAGTGCTTTAATTGCTGAGAAGAGAGGTTAAGCTGAACGAACGGATGAATTAGAAATGAGTTTTTTTATGGCTTGTGGAAAAGTGAAATAAAGGAAAATGTGCCTCAGACTAAAGCAGCAGATAGAAATGAGCACAATGAAACTAGATCCAGGCAGCTTGCTTTATCAATTTAAATATTAACAAAAAATGCAGCTTAGAGTTCAGTAAATAATAATCGGAAGGAGAGTATACAATAGATTCTCCTATTAAGCAAAAACAGAATTGTAAAGAAATTGTTTCTATTTGAGATGACAATATTTGTGATTTGTAACCTCTTAAATTCATACTGTGTTTTAGGTTATACTGAAACGTAACATGCAACAATTCTGAATGTCATGCTTCGTACCTTTCGAATGTTAGCTTAGAGGTATCTACATTCCTTGTGCCTGTGTACCTTTCAGTAAATGCAGGCAGAGGAAGTCGAGAAAAAAATGAATATTTATAACACGAGGAGAATGTAATAATATAATTAGCGAGAGAGTGCACAACTGCTCCTTGAGTGTCAGGATCTGAGGTGGTCAACCCTCATATGGCAGGGCGGTCCTCATATGCTACGCGTTTACGTATTGGTATTTTATGGAAAAAATTAAGAGCGGTATTTTCCCTTCCACATGGTTTCCTTTTGTCACACCCACATATGATCTTATGTCTTTATTTCATAAAAGTACTTAAAAATACTCTGTTGTAATCTGCATGGTTATTTATGTGATTTGGTGTTAGTATTTAGTTTTATTTTAGTTTTGTGCATTTAATAGGTAATGGTTTTGACTATGTAGTCAGAATGGCCGTGCGCCGAAACAGACCGTTACAAACTGGAGGTTGAGGCCTTGCACACATTGTCGGCTTCCCAGCACATCCTACTTTACTGGATAATGATGTAGGAAAGTGTTGTCCCCAACTGTGCTGTTTTGTCTTGTAGATGAAGCAATGGAAATCCAGGTTGAATAGCAGAAGTTGTATTTTTTTGTCAAATGAAGAAAATGACCCTCCTATATTGTTGAATTATCTCCAGACAGTCCAGCTTCTCAGAGCCTGTGTGACTCATCTGGTATAGCAGAATTTATCAGGGAATGGCTTTCCACCGGGTTATTGAATGGTAATGGATCTGTCTAGAATAAAGCTTGCCTATTGGAATGGATGTCAACTGTGGACAGTGCTACACTCTGCTACTCACATAAGTTTTGTTGGAGCTGATCGCTTTCCCCCAATATAATTGGCACCTCTTCTGCACATTCCTTCTGAAACGAAGGGCAGTTTCTGTATGACTGTTTTTAATCACTGTCCTTCTTGGATTTCTGAAGTAGACTGTTGCAGCTCTCTTACTCTCCCAGATAGATCTGATCTTAAAAGGATGCTACTGTAGAGCGTCCTGGAAGGCAAAGTAGGAGTTATAAAGGAAAGGATGCAGTTGTTTCCAAGAACTTGAAATGAGATGGACAAAGTCAGGACAAACAAGCAACTTGTAAGCAAACAATAGTACCTAACAGTACTTAACAGTACCTAAGTTTTCCAAATGTCAGTTACCCCTATTTAAAATATCCCGTTTTAGTTAATAGCACATTAAGCTAACCCCATAATGAAAGATGGCGGCAGCACTGCAGGGACATAGTGTCTTGATTTTTTTTCTCATCAGTAGTATAAAAAGAGTAGTATACAAACCTATTCCATTTTGTACATCTTTTGTCTTAGTACTAGAAGCTTACTATTTTTCCTGCCTGCCAGGCAGTTATTCAATCCTGAGACGTTGTGCCTAGATCTTGGCTGTAAGTCTCATCACTTGAATGTAAAAATGATTCTTTCTTCAAGGTCCTTCATTTGAAAGGTTGGCTTTGTTTAATATGGTCTGAAAGAAAATGATGTTTGTGGCTTTTTGTTGTTTCCTTGACGTGATGTAGATTTGATTTATGGCAGCATGAAGTTGCCTTTCTGTACAGCTTGAGGCCTGGGAACTGTGATGTCACCACTCCTTACCTTGGATTAAGTTCTTCCCCTTGGAAATGCCTTGTCTTAAAACAGGTTTATAATACAAGGCAGCATAGAACGAATTTTCTTAAATGCCCTTAGCATCTTTTATTATCCCTACTGCCCAGTTGAAGTGTGTTTTTTTTTTTAATGGTGATGAGTTACCACATTTTAAAGTAATGTGATTACATTGTTTTAAGATAAAATTTTAAATATGATTACAGAATTATTGCCAGTGAGGGCATGAGAAATTATGTGGTCCTTCTCCCTCGTGTGGAAGGTAGGATGTGAGGCTCCTGAGAGGACAGCTGGCAAACCTGGGGAATTTCCCTCGATGCCTGTGGAGGTGGCTCTTGCATCATGAGCACGGCTTTTTGGAAGGTGGTTGTCCACACGGAGCTGTGCAAGCATATGCTTGCTTACTGGATGTCCCTGGGGCAAGTGTGAGCGCTCCAGTTGGCTAAACAGAAACCACTGAAAAGTAATACATACGTTACACGTTTTGTTTCAGCACAGCACATATAGATGGACATTAGAGATACCTCCTCTCCATCCGTCTTTTCCAGTTGTCTCAGCCATACCTAATTCTACTGCAGTGTTTGAGCTGGTTAGTCATTTTAAGTAGAGTCGGCTTTTTCCCTCTTTTTACATTTTGCTCATCATTTGCTTCCATATTTCATTCAGTTTTCTAACTGGAGCATAGCATAGACATGCTTAGGAGGAAGCACAGCTAACTGTGGGGAAGCATGCACCTACTTTCTCTACTTTCTGGAGGGTAGCCTCTCCCACTCAGCCTCGAGCAGGCTTCGAGAAGCGACGGAGGGCTTCAGGAGGACCCCTGGTGGGGGCTTCGCGCGAAGCACGCTGTTGCTGCTACGAGCACGTGGAGGCCATTTCCGCGGTGTTCCCTTTGCTGTCTTCTTTACGACTTGTTCATTTTCTCAAGAAGTACCAAGTAATGACTTTTCCTTTTGCATCAAGCCAGGTCCTCAATAATGTGCCACTAGAAAACATACGGGTCATTAATCAATTACTAGAGAATAATGATTAGTTTACCTATCTTATTTTGTGGTTTCGATTTTCTTCTTAAGGTAATGCTTTTTGTTTGTGGCTTTGTCGCGTAGATTAACCTATAGAACTTGCACAAAGTTCCCTTGGGAATAATTACTCAGAAGTTTTGCTTTAGAAAGAAAACATAAACGTAATAACTACCTTAAATTTCGAGCTGTTAGCACTCACTGTGATATCTTTTTGTAATCCTTTTTCTTCCTTAAATCAAATTATAACATTCTTGGTAAAGATAGAGAACTAACTTTAAAAAAGGAAAATTTAAAAATTCTTATGGGGGGGGGCCCTCTGGTTAGATTTGAAAGGAAAGGAAAGTGGCTAATGTATTAGTTTTCTACCACTGAGTAACACATTACTACAAATTTAGCGACTAGAAAACACACCCATTAATTATCTCACAGTTGCCATGAGTCAGCAGTTGAGTTACTGGGTCCTCTGTTCCAGGTGTCACGAGACTGAGATGGAGTTATTTTTGAGGCTTTGGTTTCATCTGAGGTTCGGGTCCTCTTCCAGGCTCACTGGTTGTTGACAGAATTCACTTCCTTGTGGCTCTGGTTGTGAGGTCCCTACTTTCTTGCTGGGTTCCAGCCATGAGCCACTCCAGGGATGGGCCCTCTCTACAACATTGTGCTGGCAGAAGAGTTGCTTCATGTCTCTCCCACCTCTCTTAAGGGGTCACCTGATTTGGTCAGACCCACCCAGGTTAATCTCCTTTCAGTAATTCAGAGTCAGCTGTTCAGGGGCCTTATTTCCATCTGCAAAATCCGTTTTGCCCTACAGTGAGGCATGAGCACAGAAGCATTGGCACATCCTTGGTGTTACATTCCAGGGGAGGGAGTTGAGCAGAATGTGGACACCCCGGGGCCAGGCATCTTGGGGGTCGCCTTAGAATTCTGCCTACCACAGTTAGTGATTCACATTTGCTGTCAGATTTTAGGGCTGAAAAACTTTTCTCTACATGTACTCAGAGTGTGCTCGAATTTTTATAAAAAATGGGAAAATGAAAGTGGGATAGAATAGGACATATTTGACTGACAACATTGAAAATAAATGCTAAGCCCTGTTAACGGAGCTATCTGTCTCTGTTATTACAGCAGTGTTATTTCTTGTATGGTTAGCTCCTGAGGCCCCGCTCTAGAGCAAGAGAAGTAATTTCTTACTATAGACTCTAACTGTGCAGTTGATGTACTTCTGGGGTAGGTGGAGAACAGTCTGCGTTTCTGTTTCCAGTGCTTCTGTTGAAAGGTTTTGATGATCTCAATTTCTTCTTCCAGTAGATATGTTTGGTTATGATCTCAGGAATCTTCACAGGCATGCCAATTATAGAACATGAAGTCTGGTGATTCTGGTTAGTTTTATAGACTTGAAATGCTAAGAAAAAAATTTTTTCTCTTAATATTTTACAAAGTCACCATTTTGACATTCAGATTTGACTAATCATTTTTGGAGTATATAAGGGGAAATGTGGCTTATGAAATTCAGTTTTGTTTTAATGTTTAAAGAATTCAGTATTTTTTCTTTACAAATTCTATGGATTAGGCCCAGATAAAATATAATGAATAAAAAGCCCAAACTATCTTTTGTCTTTTTAAAAAAACAGGCCTATCCTCTTAAAATTATGTACCCATGTGAAGATATTTTGAATTTCTTTGCCAACACCTGATTCCTTTCAGAATTACTTTAGAGAAAAAATAATATATTTTGAATAGGATTTTTATGTACTTGGTTTGAATCCTTTTGGTGGAGGAAGTCTGTTGGGCCACAAGTTTAAACAGTCAGATGTGAAGCAGATCTAATGGTTTGCTTTTAAAGGCACCTGGATTTTGAAAATGTGACAAAGACTTTAGTTTAAAAAAGTAAGAACTATATACTACCCTTGATTCTAGACTCAGAAGTTTAGAAGGATTAAATTTAGTTAGGGTTGATGTTACCAATGGTCTACTCCAAAGCTAGAATGGGGTGGTTTTCTGATATAACTGAGGAATAACTCATGTTGGCATGAAAATTACTAATTAATTTTGTTTCTCTTGCAGACCTTTAAAAGTTTTAATGGAGTGTTTTATGGATTTACACTTTGGGGGAATCTGTTTGACTATAAGATGAACAAACTCCACAGCATTTAAGAAAAGCCGTGGCCATAGTATAGCAAGACAGATACCCACTTCCATACGAGCCAAAGCAGCCAAGTCTTTGTTCCACCTGACCCTACTGCTTCCTCTCCACCAGTGCCCTCCCCTTGCCTCCAGGGGGGGTTAGGACATTGGGCTACGCTCCCACACCTGCCTGAACCACCCTAGGCTTCTCTCTAAAGTCTTAGCAGCTCTTTCTTCAACTATTTGATGCTGACCCCTGTGCTGGCTTATTGCTGCCATTCTGCAGGCTGCCCTTTGATGGCCTGCCGTTACATGGGAGCAGGCCTTGCGGTCAGAGAGGAGGCAGACTCGGAGCTCCCCCACCCTGTGCCAGGCACCGAGGAAACCAGGAAGACTGACACATGGTTTCGACTCTCGTTGACACTCTAGTGCCATTAGAGAAATGGGACCGCCATGTTGGAGCAAGGCTCCAGAAGGGGAGAAGCGCAGTGTGATCTGGGGCGATGTGGTTTTGAATGGCAAGTGACACGGTGCCATTGGGAGAGCAGCGCCACAGACAGGCAGGAATGTAGAGATAAATTTGGCCGGAGACCATGACTTTAGTCAGAAAGAGGTTGGAGGGCCTGGAACACCTGGCCTGGATCGGTTTCATCACGTTTCAGCATGATGAGACATAACCAGAGGTGCTACAGCTTGGAAATGGGTTTTTGTTTAAAAAAAAAAAAAAGATTCATTCGTCACCAGTTATCTCTTAGCATAAGAAAGACTGGATTTGGAGAGGATCTATTGATTAGTTGTATATCTTTAGCCTTTTAGAACAAAACGAGAAAATGTGGAATTGCTTAGGCAATAGTAAATTGTTGTAAAAAGTAAAGTTTTACATTATCATTTAGAGCAGCTTGTTATATAATAGATTTATGTGGTGTCAGGAATAAAAGATACTGTAAAATTACTCCATTAGCTAGAAAATGTTTTAGATAAACGAAGATAAACGAAGTCATTGCATTTAAAGGCGTAGTTGAAAAGTTACATGTTTGTTTTTTGCCTTCCTGCTTGAAACCTTCATTGCATAATGAATTTGTTCGTAAATATTCAGTAGTAATACTATAAAATTTGAGGCTTATTGAAGATACGGTTTGATTAATTTAAAGGAAATTAGTCAGTTCGTAAGTGAAAGCTGTTTATTCTTACATTTTACAAAAAGTTTTCTGAGATTAGAGTGTGGGCATGTTCTGAGACCAGTTCATTCAACATTTATTAATCCTTTCACTGGGCTGGCCCTCTGGAAAGCCTGGGATGTAATGATTAGGAAGGTACAGTGACCCTTAATTCCTCGCACCCCGACTCTGCTTCCCGTCAAGACCGTGCGGCCTTGAAGGACCCCTCCCCAGCCTGGAAAGATTTTGTGAGATAGCGAGCAAGCTTTTTGAGTGTTAGTGATTCTGCTGTTGCCTACGTGTTTGAGAATTCACAGAAGGCTTTTTGGGAGCTTAAATGAGATACAGTGCATTTGGTTTTAGGGAGAACAATGAGGGGAGAAATTTATTTCAGTGCTTGTTGCTTAATCAACATCTACACTGCCACTTCACATCAGTGTCTGTCCTTTCCAAGTGAATTAGGTCTTGTGGGCAGCACGTCAAGAGGACGTGTATTGTTCCTGGCAGGGCACTTGAATTTCTAATTACCGGATTCCTGCCTTAATTGCAATTACCTGGACACCCAGGCAGAGTGAATTTTTGGAAAAGAATGTAATTAGTGAAACAGGAACTTTGCTGCCAACTCCGTGTCTAGATACTAACACTAAACAGAACATTGATAAGTTCACATCTGTAAAGACAACCCATCAGTTGATAAAAACAGTTCTTAAATTATGTATAGTACATCTCAGCGTTGAATTCAGAAACGTGTGATGTTAAAGCAGAGAATGGTGGATTTTTGCTTTATAATCATGTATAGTATGCATAGTGTGTATCTTTTAGGCTTGGGTAATTATCTGGAGTAAAAAGAATTATTTGCCGAATACTCTATTTCTCTCTGAACCCCGTGCATTACCGCTTGATGTAATAAATGTAAGATCCCAAGGCCTGTGGTCATTGGAAGAAAAAAATCATTTTCTGATATTCAGTTGTTTCAGTAGTTAATTTTTCTTAAACAATACTTTTCGTTAAAAACAAATTCACACACAACAAGAAAGTTTCTACCTGGTTACAAATACAGGGTTAAACTTAACTTTTACAGCATTTTAACATCCTTAGGGCACAATCTAAAATACGTATTTTTCTATTTCTCTCATTTTCTCATAGCACTCAGTGGCCCCTCCATGCTGCCTTAGCACACATTCACAATCCTGAGATGGTAATAAATATCTACTAAGGGCTTATTTTACAAATTTTGATTCGGTCCTTAACCCCCTGCTAATTTGCTCTTCTCAGCTTCTCTGAGCTCTGTCCTTCCTTTCTATCTCAGCAAATCCCTTGTCCACACCAAGGTTAATTTTGTCCATCTATGGTTAGTTAACTCATAAATGATCTTTTACAGCTTCTTCCCCATGGAGCCGCTGGTCTTTTTCATTTTTAGCCTTCCTAAAAAATGTTCCCCAGCCCTACTCTGAGGAAGCCTCTGGATGGGGGGGGGGGGGGGGGGGGTTGCAGCTCTTCTCCTTATAGCTCTTCACTCAGGCTGTCCCCCAACTGAGATATAAGCTAATGTATTTTGACCATAGTTTAATTTCTTCTAATTCTTCAGTAGTATTAAGAACATCTCCTGTTCATGTATCTTTTTACATCCATGTTATCATATTTTTATTTTCTTATTTTTCAAAGATTTATTTATTTATGGGGTGCCTGGGTGGCATCAGGCTCTGTGCTCAGCAGGGGGGATGACTGCTGCTCTCTCTCCCTCTGCACCTCCCCCTGCTCATGCACACTCTCTGTCTCTCTCTAAAATAAATAAATCTTTGAGATTTATTTGAGAGAGAGAGAGCACAAGAGGGAGAGGGAGAGAGAAACTCAAGCTGACTCTGTGCTGAGCGCAGGGCAGAAGTGGGGCTCGATCTCACAACGCCAAGATCAGGATCTGAGCCGAAATCGAGTCCGACGCTTAACCAACTGTGCCACCCAGGCACCCGGGTATTTTTATTTCTACAACGGCAAATTAAGAGCATAGACTCTGGTGCCTGGTACATTTGAATTTATCTTGTTCACCGTTTGAATAATGAATATATATAATAGTAAATTTTTATTTTATTTTATTTTTTTAAGATTTTATTCATTTGAGAGAGAGAGCACAAGCAGGGGGAGAGGCAGAGGGAGAGAGGGAAGCAGGCTCCCCGCTGAGCAGAGAGCCTAACACGGGGCTCAGTCCCAGGACCTGGAGATCATGACTTGAGCCGAAGGCAGACGCTTAACCATCTGAGCCACCCAGGCGTCCCAGTAGTGTAATTTTAAATGAGAATAACAGTAAACACCTAAAAGTTGTGAAGGTTGCTTGAGTTCCTCACGGAGAGCCCTTGGAACAGTACCCAGCACGTACAAAGGCTCTGTGCTTATTGCTGCTTCCACCCTCTTATTTGAACCTTACATCAGCCCTGCAAGGTAGCTGTGGCAGGTCTCATCCCATTTCATAGAGAATAACACAGAAGCACCAAAGGGGTAAGGCACCTGCTTAACATCTCACAACTGGTGGTGGATCTGGGCATTGGGCTCTGGCATTTTAACTCCTCGTTATTATGACTTTCCATCCATCTCTCTGAGGGTTTCCAGATTCAGGAAGAAAAATCAGATCACCCAGTTAAATTTGAATTTCCAAGAAGCACTGAGGGACGCCTGGTCATTTAAGAGTCTGCCTTAGGCTCAGGTCAGGATCCTAGGGTCCTGGGATCAAGTCCCACGTGGGGCTCCTTTCTCAGCGGGGAGCCTGCCTCTCCCTCTGCCTGCCACTCCCCCTGCTTGTGCGCTTTCCCCGTCTCAATCTCTCTCTCTCTGACAAATAAATAAAATCTTAAAAAAAAAAAAAAGAAAGAAATGATGAATAAAATTTTAGTAGAAGTAGCTCCCAAATATTGTGTGGCACATACTTAATGCTAGCAAATTTATTCATCTGAAACACAAATTTAACTAGGTTCCCATGTCTTATTTGCTAACCCTAATCCATCCATACAGGGTGTCTACTCTGTGCCAGTCTTTAAATGATAGTCCAAGAAGTCCAAAAATAGCTGATTAAACCTTTTCTGTACTTTTTTACAGCATATAAAATCTGGCTTTGTTTTTCAGACAGCCCAATTAAGGACCATTAAAATCAAGTGTCTGTGCTAGAGACTTCCCAAGCTCATAACATATTGTAGGTGGAAAAATATTTTTATGAGAGCGACACCATAGTAAATTTTTCCAACAGCTAATAAACACTGAGTTTGCAGTAGCAAAAGTGAGACAGTAAATAAGAAAGGACTGAAGGATAGCCCGTGTGGGCTGTCGCTTTTCAGAGATATCCAAATGTTTGACACAGCAATCATGATAAGCTGAATCTCTTTTTCCAAATGCATCACTGTGATATTTGCTTCTTTTCCTTTCTGTTGCTATTGTTTTCCTCCATTTTTTTAAAATGAAAAAGCAGGAAGAGGTTGCTTTGAGTATGGCATCAGGATGTGGGATAGTTAAATAATTTGAAGGTTTTGTAGTGTTGGACTAGGACAGCCAGACACCTTCATTTGCCCAGTAGGCATGCCAGGCTGGTTTTCCATGCTTTAGTATTATGCAGAGATGGTCATTGGCTTCCTTCTCCCATCGTCAGCTTTGCCTTGTGGAAGCTCTGTGATTCGTTTTTTTCTTTGCTTCTAATGTTGATCAGCCGTTCATTTGATTAAGTTTTTGTGATGATAGATCAGTACAACTGGTACGAATATAGAAGGATATTGCTAGCCTAGGAGTTGACCTTGCTCTTTAAGGTAATTTTACATGTGTCTACTGAACAGTAGTAATTGTTTTTCACGTATTTATAAACGTTGAGAACTAAACCCCATTTCTCCAGAAAGCTTGTTTAGCTGTGTCCATTTGTAATTCTGGAGAGCAATATCAAACATTTAGAAGCTATGTTCTGTTTTTTTAATGATGTAGAAACATTCTTCATAGCATTTCTTTTGTGTTTCAAGTATAGTGTTGCTCACTAGGAAGACTTTGATTTGTTTTAATTTTCATTCTTCCAGACCTTCTCATTCATAAGTACTTGTAACCCAATCCAAAGTATAGTCAAGTGGGAAATGTACAAGGCTGGCTGGATTCACAGGAAAGGCTTCCAAATGCTTCCTCAGTTGCTGTTTGCCTAAAGAACCCCCCTGCCCCCGCATCCTAACGACTAGTCTGAAAGGCACTGTGGAGGTATGACCGTGGCATAATCGAATCCCTCCTGCTCTCCCTTCTCCTCTTCCAGCTTGAGCTCTTCCCTCCCTCCCTCCCTCCCTCCTCTCTCTCTCTTTTTTTTTTTTTCCTTTTGGTGTCTTCTCTCCTTCCTTTTCTGTACAAATAACAGTAGAGGGAATTATGTATCTTAGGTTCTTTTATTTTATTTTTTTTTAAGATTTTATTTATTTATTTGAGAGAGAGAGAATGAGAGAGAGCACGAGAGGGAAGAGGGCCAGAGGGAGAAGCAGATCCCCCGCTGAGCAGGGAACCCGATGTGGGACTCGATCCTGGGACTCCAGGATCATGACCTGAGCCGAAGGCAGTCACTTAACCAACTGAGCCACCCAGGCGCCCTCTTTAGTTCTTTTATTAAGAACTGAATTTAAGTCAAAAAAAACTACTCCACCTTCAAGTTCAAATAGAGCTTTTGTACCAACTTCAACCTATATTGTACTGAGGCATTTTGTTTAAATTAAGAAAGAAATTATTAGTTGCAAGTAATTGTATTTCTGAATGTGAAAGCAATAAGGTAGTGGCTTCAGCAAAAAGGTTACTAAGGCATTAGTTTATCATATTTGGGGAAATTTACCTCTCTGAGGCCCTATCTAGTCCATCGTTAACCATATTGTTCAAAGTCCTGAGGAACAGAAGTTAAAAGAAGTTCAAATTAATGGAAACTTAAAGGAAAATCTATGAGGCAAATGGAAAAAGCTCTCAAATATACTACTACTAAAGATAATAAAGCAAAATTGTTCCTTTTTTTTTTGCTAGTACTACTTTGGCTTTGGATAATAGTGGTTCTGTACTTCAGTTGGGATATATCATTACATCTGTGTATGCCTGTGAATGTGTCAGTGTAAATGATGACAATATTATGGCTTAGACTTCCTTTTATTTTAATTCAAAAACCATTTCTAATTGATGAAATGTGCCTTTATGGTACAGTTCTTTTCAAATACATCAAGCACTGTTTTTGTTGACCCTTGACTTCATGGGCATGTTGGTCTTTGACCCAGAACTGGTAAATGAACCCTGCAGGGAAATCATTAGAGAATTGGAACAATTGTGGTAGTGGGATCAGGGGTCAAACCATTACCTACCCATAGGAACTTCTGCTTAAATTGGACTCTTGCTTTTCTGAAAGCTGGTCATATATTCAGGAAGAATACCGAAGAAGAGTGTAGCATGTGTTCGCGCTAATCTATCAGGATGAGATAGGGCGGTAAGGATCCCAGAGATTGTCTGGATTGTTTTCTTTTATTTCCTTTTTTCTCCTCTGTTGTGACAAGTGGCTTTGGGGTTATTGTCCTGAAGTCCATTTTTTCAATATAAATATTGTGAAAGTGTAACGTAAATGTAAGGGAAGGGCACGAGTTAGAAATGTGCAGCTTGATACATTTCCTCAAGCGAACACACTTGCATCATCAGTACCCAGTTCAGAAGACACCACCTGGACCTCAGAAGCCCTCTCGTGCACCCTCTGCATCATGACTCCATCCATCCCTCAACCCCCCACCAAGGGTAACCACTCTCCTGAATAAAAGTCAGTGATATTTCAGAGTCATTGGGTACTAATGGGAAGCCATTCTTTATTTAGTAGTATTATATTATCTCTCCGCTTAAAAATATTAAAACGTTTTGTGCAAAAAACCCCACAAACCTCATTCAAGCAGTGTGTATCAACATCGGTTTTCACGGCCATGTAGCTGTTAAAAGAAATTTTAGAAGTGACGGGTATCACAGAAGAGAGTATTCTTTCCTTTGCGTTGGAAATCAGTACTCAAAAGCTAGCCTCTAAGAACCAGAACAGAAGGGGCATTATAGTTCAGTTCTTTCCAGTTGTGTTTGTAGTATTCTTCCTTACATAATTACTATTTTCTGAGGGTTATATGTAATCTCAAAATTTTAAATTTGTCCTGACAAGTAATGCATATTAGTTTTAAAATATCTTCCATTAGATATCTAAATGAAGGCAGTCTTAATTCTAATGACATTTTTGGGCCAAAACACCATCCTGCTTGCATGATGTTATTATGGTCTTTAATGGGTAGCTTATATCTGGATTCAGGATTGTGGTTTTTTTCCAAAGAATAAATCACATTTAGTCCTCTTGTTGAAAAACTGTTGATGGTATTTTGCTACTTTCTGTTCCAACGGAAAATCTGGAAGCTAATTGCAGTGGGGAAGACTTTCATTTTTTATCAGAGCAAAACTAAGGATTTTTTGCTAGGAGGCAAAGAAGACTCACTGGGATTGTTAAATGATTTTCATTTGAGAAAAAGAGTAAGTCTTCTGGAAACACTGGTAGAGTACCATTTTTTTTCTTTACTGTGGCTTTTTTCTTCTCTTGTCCTTTGTTTGGCATAGGAGTAGGAACTGTAACAAGAAGGAGAAGAACAAGGATCAGAGTAGTGGACATACCATGGGCTTTGAGATCCGAGGACTACCCTGGAATCACGGCCCACCCCACCCTCTGAACCTATTGCCTATATTTTTATGTATAAAATGCAGCTGGTCGACCCTACCTAATGAGACTGCTGTCAGGATTAAATGACAAAATGGTTTGGATAAAAAGATAAAATAATAATAGCTACCATTTATTGTACTCTCACTATTTGCCAAGCACTATTCCAAGCGCTTTCTTTTATATCATTATTTAACCACTTAGACCAGTTTGTCCCTGAAGAAATTCAGGCCTCAGAGGAGAGTCTGAGTAATGTATATAAGGCTGAGTGGCTAGTAATTAGCAGAAGAAAGAAGTGAACTAAGTTCAGACCACAAGGACCACGCTTCTGATCCTAGCTGTCAGAGGCTCCTCCTTCGCTGGCTTCTGTGGCATCAGGAGGGGGTCACTGTGACTAAGACCGCACAGCTAGGACTCACTGCTGGCGGGCACAGATAGGGCTGAGGTGCCCTATCTGCTGAGGTGCCCTCTGCTAAGGTGCCCTCTGCTGAGAGAGGGGTGCGGCGTTCTTCCACAGAGAGGCACCGTGGTTCCGTGAGGCCGTGTCTGCCCGGAATGCCACTTGTTCCTGCTTCTCACAAAGCTGCTCCCTGGCCTAAATGCAGGTGTAGAGTTTTCCCACACTATTGAGCTCAAGAGTGCTAGATTAAAATCTTTAATAATATTATTTGTCACATCTGCCAAAAGTTTTGTCTACTTGTCTGGCTATTTATTTCCCACATGTAGTCATTGATCCATTCATCCATCAGAAACTCTTCTAACACTTGTCATGCATCTTGTATGTTCTCCTGTTCTCTGTTTAATGTTCCTTTCTCCCTTTTTCTTTGTCCCTCCTTATTCCTCTTTTTCTTCCTGCCTTTGTGTCCTACGGTGTGTCGTTGTGCATTACACATGACCAGCTTTTCCACAGGTACAGTTAATTCCTCTGTTCTCAGGAATTTAAATTCAATCTGTGCTGTATCCCATATGTTGAAGACCTAAAACAATTATAGATACTTCAGAACTCAGAACTCTATAAAATAAACTATTTATCATGTCAAATTGCACTAGGGATCCATTGTAGGGTGAGAACTGTGCTAGATCACAGATGGTATATTTCATGGATTATGATTTCACAAAACAGTCTGTCTTCACAGTTTGCTCCTCTTATATTTCCCTCTTGTGAATCCTGTGGGTAATCATCAGACGAATGAAAAAATCAGATGGTTTATCAGTTTAAGTGATAAAATACACTTACCTTATTGCTGTTTGGATTCCCTCTGAATTTAATCATGAGTTCCTTTGCTGTGTTGGAGGTGGGTGTCCTGCCCCGATCAGGTCACAAGGTAGCGGCTGGGTGGAGTCTGTCTGTGGCCGTGGGAGCTGGCCGTCCTCTGCTGTACCACTTTATGGTCTCTTATTTATGGGCCTGCACGAGACAGCTGTTGTGAGTCACCCACAAGGACATGGAGCGAACACATTTGTAAGTTTGAGAAACCGGAGAACTAGAGAAAACATTGTGTGAGACACACCAAAGGCTAGAAATGAGAAAATAAAAGGTCTGTTTTAAATCACCAAAGGATCTGTTAAAGTGTATCCTGCTATTACACAAATTGGGACATCTCTGCTACATGGTTTTGCATGTTCTTCCTTTTATCACTTAGAGTCATGCCCTTATTTACTAAATGAAGTGGGATTTTGAGATAGAGTCACGTACCAAGATACACAGTGTAAAACAACAACTATTAGAAAATGCACTTCAGTAGGTCTAGGGGTGCTCTTGTGACCAGCGCATGTTCATGCGCCTCTTCTCTCCCTCTGTCCCTCTCCCCCCTCCTCCCTTCTTCCCCTCTCTCTCCCATCCTCCCTCCTCTTTCCTCTCTCCCTCTTTCTCTCCCTCCCTCTCCTCCCTCTCCCTCCCTCTCTTTCTTTCTCCCTCCCTCCTCCTTTTCCCTCCCTCTCTTTCTTTCCCCCTCCCTGCTCCCTTTCCTTCCCTCCCTCCCTCCCTCCCTCTCTCTCTCTCTTTGTCCTTTCAGCTCTGGGATGAGGCTGTCAATATTAGTGGTAACATTTTGTTAATAAACATACCTAGAAAACTGCATTCTAATGTAGTCTGTGTCTGTAGAACCCGGGCATAGTTTTAATGTAAATAATTTAGTCTCTGGTCTTCAGTTTCACATTCTAAAAACAAAGGACTGGAGTAAGTGTTTACTGTGGCTTTTTTTTTTTTTTTTTTAGTTCTGAAAACTCTGTACTGTTCCTAACGGTTCCTCGTAAGTGTTTCTCTTCCAAAGGAGTCAAACTTTGCTCTCCCCATATTGTTTGTTTTATAAATATTTATTTATTTAGATATAATTGACTTAGAACATTATATTAGTTTCACG
This sequence comes from Neomonachus schauinslandi, assembly GCF_002201575.2. Taxonomy (NCBI): domain Eukaryota; kingdom Metazoa; phylum Chordata; class Mammalia; order Carnivora; family Phocidae; genus Neomonachus; species Neomonachus schauinslandi. Next base: position 10,599,816 of record NC_058410.1, on the reverse strand, counting down.
TATGCAACATGATTCAATATGCAACATGATTTCAATATATATTGAAATAACACAATAAGTCTGATATCTATCACTGTACATTTGTTACACAGTTATTTTTCTTGTGCTGAAAGCTTTAAGATTTATTCTCTTAGCAACTTTGAAATAGACAGTACTGTTAACCATAGTATATAATATAGTCACCATGCTGTATATTACCTCTCAGTGACTTATTTTATTGCTCTTCCCATGTTTTAATGCTTCTATCACGTTTCTACCTGAAATATTGTGTGTGAGCCCCATTAACAATTTGCTAAACAGTTCTAAGAATTGATGAAATATAGTTTGGTTAATACTAGCATGGATTAGCTGTTGGAGTCTAAAAATAGTCTAAAACTTTTATTTTTTTACATGCTACTCATATCCTACCTGTGTCAGATTTAGGGATCTTATGTTTATTATTTCTTTCTGCTGGCAGAATATTCAGTAGTAAGTTCCTGAGTATCTTTATGGCCTACCATTGTCAACCATGGGCTACCTGGATATAAAGCTGCTAACCAAAAAGTGTGCTATGATGTTTGCAGCCTACTGGAGATGTAACAGCACGGATTTCTTGTCTAGGCTACAGTTAATGTAGTTACTTACCGTTTCAGATACCTTCTCGCCAAAGAAAGTAAGACCTGTCTGAGCCTCTTACCATTCTTAGACACTTAAACTCCCCCCTTTTCAGCATTTATGCACGTTCCTTGTACCAGTAATGTTAGGTTCTTCAAGGGCAATCCCATTTGAATGCTGAGAATATAGACCAATTGCCAGAATCTAAAGCAAACATGGAGACTTTTCTCTGGGAAGAATTCAACATCAGCTTGACACTAATAATCATGAGTGGTGGGTAAGGAGAGGCTGCAAGCCAGCGAAAAGTAATTCTGCAAACATACCTTCCATTGTAGCACGTGAGCACTCCTAGCCCAGCTTCTTCGGCTGAGTGAGTGACGGCTGAGTGAGTGACGACACAAAACCGCATTCCAGCATCCCCGCCTATGAGAACAGCATTGTTCTGTAAACCGGAATTGGTCACTTAAAGGAGATGATGTGGAACACTGATTATAATTTTTTTAAATTTACAGTTACATTAAAAAGACGCCCAAATTACAAAACTGAAAATCATCTGGGAAACAAAAGGTTCGCTTTCTTTTTTTTATGAGGTTTTTTTTTTTTTTTTTAAGATTTTATTTATTTATTTGACAGAGAGAGACACAGTGAGAGAGGGATCACAAGCAGGGGTAGTGGAAGAGGGAGAAGCAGGCTTTCCGTGGAGCAGGGAGCCCGATGCGGGGCTCGATCCCAGGACCCCGAGATCATGACCTGAGCCGAAGGCAGACGCTTAAGGACTGAGCCACCCAGGCGCCCCAAAAGATTCACTTTCTTGATAGAAGATGGCAAGTAGGTCACTAGGTACCTAACTTGGTTCTGCATACATATCAAGCTTAAAGATCAGCTGTTGTGCTCTACGTAAGAAAAAGGACTAGAAGGAAATATGGCAAAATGTTAGAATTGGGCTAGCTCTGCGTTGTGGCACTACTGAGGATTTTTACTTTCTGTTGTGTTTTCTGATGTGTTTCTCGTCTGTTTTTTTTTTTTAATTATTATGTTATGTTAATCACCATACATTACATCATTAGTTTTCGATGTAGTGATCCATGATTCATTGTTTGCATATAACACCCAGTGCTCCATGCAGAACGTGCCCTCCTCAATACCCATCACCAGGCTAACCCATCCCCCGACCCCCTCCCCTATAGAACCCTCAGTTTGTTTTTCAGAGTCCATTGTCTCTCATGGTTCGTCTACCCCTCCGATTTCCCCCTCTTCATTCTTCCCCTCCTGCTATCTTCTTCTTCTGTTTTTTTTTTTAACATTTAATGTATTATTTGTTTCAGGGGTACAGGTCTGTGATTCAACAGTCTTGCACTATTCACAGCGCTCACCATAGCACATACCCTCCCCAGTGTCCATCACCCAGCCACCCCATCCCTCCCACCCCCCACCACTCCAGTATAATGAGCTATATTACTTTAAAATACCAGTTTTGTTTCTCTTTCTTTTTAAAGAAAAAGACGACACTTTAATATATATTTTTCTCGTTGAAGGAAAGTGTATTCTCGTTTTGAGTTACTAGTAAATGGAATCAAGTTTATCAGATCATTTCTCCTTCGAATTAGTATCTGTATTGGGATAATGGGAAGCTTGTTCTCTGCTTTTCTTGGACTAGAAGAATATAAAATTGAGAAAGAATTGAGATTTACATCTCAGTTTTTAAATATTACAGAACTAAATCTTCTGTTCTATTCAGAGGCACTGATAAGAGCTCCAAGAGGTAAATCTGACTTAGGTAACAGGCAATGTCCATCTTTAAAGACCCACTAATACAGTCCTGTTTTTTAATGACTGAAAATCAACATCCCTCCCTATCGTTAATAGACTTGTACCCCCCTTTTTTTGTTACTAGGTAAAAACTTCAGCAAAATAAAGTTCACACTAAATGTCACTTCGTAATTGCAGTAATGATCCCACAGCTGTGCTTCCCTCAGTTTATAACACATGTCAGCATCAGTTTAGGAGCTCAGCTTCATTTCCTGCCCAGATAGCATTCTGCAGACTGTATTTGTGGTGAGAAAGCAGAGCATCCTGTTGGTCACTGCTGGGGTGCTAAGGCCAGGAGTTACGGTATTGCAGCTCTTGGAAATGCAAGGCCAAGCTCGGCCCTTGGCCCTGATTCTTGTCCTTTATTTATTTACTTGCTTACTTATTTTCTTACTTTTCAAGTATTTTTGTTTGCTGGGTTAAGAACCATTTTATTTATGAGTTTGTGAATTTTCAAGGAGGAACTCTTACACTTAAATGAACCTGTAAGAAGCCCATAGAAAAGCCAGTGCCTGCAGCGCTAATAATGAGAACTGACAAGGCAATCCTGCTGGGTTTATTTATGACCTTCTGCCTTTGTTAGCTCTTGTGAGAAATTCCTTTCTAACCATAACAATATTGTTGGAGTTTGGCACTGTACAGAGAAATCCTACCGAGCCCCGAGGCCCACAAACTGGCACTCATTCAGCTCCTAACAGATTGCGAGGCTTGTTGTAGTTTTACATTTTCCTTCACTCCTCTTTTATTTAATTCATAAGTAGTTTTCACCAATTTTTATATACATGGTTTTAAATATATATATATATTGCATTTATTCTCAGAACCCAAATCCATTTTTTTCCTTAATACAATGTCATACCTCCTTGAGCGTTGAGGAAAATTCAGAAGAGGACAGGCTCCTGGAAGGCAAGAAGAGACAGGTCTGTTCTATACAAGGACGAGTCACAGGAAGTTCTATCACAGTCTACAAACTGATGGACCAGTATGGCGCTCCTCAACAGTCTCATGTGGTTCCTCATTCTGAGAGTTAAAGTGAGCTCAGTAGAACAAATTTACCTCAGGTTATAATTTTATAATACTCTGGCTATTATTTCAACTCCATTTGGATACTTTAAGAACCTGTTTATTCTTCCTTCTTTACTTTCTTCCACAATTTCCAAATGAAGTAGGAAATTGAAAAGCATCAATTCACAGAGAGAATTGTGTTAGAAATTGTAATTTTCTTTAGGAGTAAAAGAAAATCAATAATGTAGAACATCTAACTCTTAAAAATGAGACCCTTGACAGGAGTTTTCTGTATGGAGTTATGGAGAGCATAGAAGATACATAAGCCCAAAGCAGTGGTATTCAGTATTTCTAATAACTGGTCCAGTTTCTTCAGTTTTGCCAACAATGACAAAATAGCTATTTATATGCTATTTAAAGTATCAAGAGACACGTGACTTCTATATCTTCTGAGAATCTTCAAGTTCAAGATGGCAGTTCTGGGGGGGGGGATAAGCTCTATAGGACCCATTTAACTAGAAGTGCCTGTGTCTGTATTTGCTGAGAGGGTTGGCTTGTTAGGCTGGGGCCTGCCGTATCAAAAGGCCAAACTATTAAAATCAGTCTTTATATTTTTGCTTTATTCTGCTTACCTATTACCTGATTTTTAAAGTTTCCTTCAGCCATCTTACTCAGCTATGTACAAACAGACTTGCTAATGGAGACCATGAGGAAAATTCTATTAAAAGTCTTAGCCTGATAGGGATGCCTGGGTGGCTCAGTCAGTTGAGCATCTGACTACTGATTTCAGCTCAGGTCATGATCTCAGGGTTGTGGTATCGAGCCCCACATCGAGCTCCACGTTCAGGACAGAGTCTGCTTGTCCCTCTCCCTCTGCTGCTTCCCTGCTCGTGCTCATGTGTGCCCGTGCTCTCGCTCTCTCTCTCAAATAAATAAATAAAACCTTAAAAAAAAAATCTGGGGACGCCTGGGTGGCTCAGTCGGTTAAACGTCTGCCTTCAGCTCAGGTCATGATCCCAGGGTCCTGGGATCGAGTCCCGCATCAGGCTCCCTGCTCCGCGGGGAGCCTGCTTCTCCCTCTGCCTCTGTCTCTCTCTCTGTCTCTCATGAATAAATAAATAAAATCTTTAAAAAAAAAAAAAATCTGAGCCTGACAAAATGTGAAAACTATGCATATGAGCATAATTTATTTGTCCAACTTTGTCTTTCATCTCCTTACCATACACATTTACATTGTCTTCACATCTATTCTGAAAATACTAGTATGATTTCATGCTATACTATTCAGCTGTTACCCATTTTTTGAATGGGCCTTTTTAAAGTTCATGTGTCATTTGCCTTAGAGTGGGCATAAATTAATACTCTGTTCATTATTGCTGTGGCTCTGTGTGAAAGACTGTTCAAATCTCCAGGGGCCCCTTTTGTTTTGTTTCTTTTGCAAAAAAAAAAGCTTCAGCATTTTTTAAAGTGATATATGCTCAAGTACAAAGAAGAAAGAAAAAAACTCTCCCAGATCTGAATACCTAAAATAACCACTGTTAACATTTTATTGAGCATCAGCTGATACCTCTTAGGCATTAAAAAAGGCACACAAGTATATTTTATATGTACACATAAACGCATATATATATTCATAAAATACTTTATATTTTTACATCAAATAGATCATGTCTTCTGCTTTTACCTGATTTTACTCAATGGTCTTTCAATAAAAATTATACTTTTAACATATATTTTTAATAATTATTATACATTTTAAATAACCCACTACTAAGTTGACAGTTAAGTGGCTTCTAACTTTTTTGCTATTTTTTTTTTTGCTATATCTAGTTTTCTTGTTATTTCTTTTTAAATTTATCCCCACACTGTGATATAATAAAAATTATGATGGCTAATATTTATTAAATACCTTCTTTATTAAGCTCAATTCTCTCCACATCTTTGAGACAGAAGTCCATTTTATAGATGGTGAAACTGAGGCTTGGGGATGTTAATCCACTTGCCTGGTCTACACCATTAGGAAGTGATGGAGAGAAAAACTAAACCACAGCTTCACAGCCTGGCCCGATTACCTTTTCCAATCCCTTTTTGGCATGCAGTGTTTATCATTGGTAATGCTAGATTTTAAAGTACCAAAGGCTATTTACTTAATATAATATTGATTGTTATCATAACTATTTGCCTGGCACATAATTATCTGGTAAATATTTGTTATAAAGAATGGAAGGATGCATTCATGCCACTACTTACTCATCCTATTTTATAAGTGAGATGATTTTCTAGAAGTCATTTGCAAATTCTTTATCCTGGTCTCAAAATGGGATTGAGATTACAAAGAGTGTTAAGAAAACAAACCGTGTGTCTGAAATGTTGTGTATATTTATATGGTTATGTTGGCATATATGTACACAGCAACTGGTTATTGAGCGTGTGCTTAATACTTCTTATTCATAATTATATCTGATTGTCACTACAGCATAAGTGATAATTTTCCCTATTTTTGGGATGGTGAATCTGAGGCTCAGTGAGGCTAAATAACTTGCCAAAGATTGGGTGCAAGAAGTGATGGGGCCAGGACTTGATTTCACACTGCTCTTACTCCAGAACTCATGATTTTGACTGCTCAGTTATTACTGTAAACCCACATCCCAGTGAATATTTAGTGAGCACTTGCCTGGTGGTAGCATCGTGCTTGGTGCTTTGGATATAGCAGTTGTTTAACTCCCCCATCAACACCCTGAGGCCGTTACTTTATCATCCCCCCACTACCTACAGAGGAGGGGTGGAAGCTTGTGGGGCTCACTTATGTGCCAGAGTCCTTGGAATTTGGGAAAGAGGGGCTGGGTCGGGCTGGGCTGTGTGGTTGCAGAGCCCGGATTCTTTGTAACCACCATGGCCCGCATCTGGAAAGATCACTGTTTGATACAATATGAAGCTAAAAAACAAAACAAAACAAAAAACCCAACTAACTAACATCTAATGAATGCCTTTAAAAAGCAAGTTTCATTTGAGGAGGGGAATATGATGTAGAGATTTAGAAGACTTTTCAGGGATCTACAGATTGATGACTAAAGTTTAAGTCCAATTTTATTTCAAAACTTATGATTTACTGGGATAAAAGAGGAATCAGGCAATTGATGGGCTTGCGCGTCAGGTTACTGAAGTCCCCTCCCTGTTCGGAGGTTTTAGAAAGGAAAGGGCATGTGAGTTTTACCCTTCCACCGTTCAGAATCCTGTGTCTTAATCTGCTCGTGGTGGCTTCGAGGCTGTGAGTAGTGGACTCCAGTGCCCATCAGAGAAAAATCGTCCTTCTCCTCGTGGGCCCTGGGATGCACTCCAAGTGACAGGACAATTACCCGTAAGTGTGAGGCTCAGTAACACCGTTTGCACACACAGCAGTGGCTCTGTTGAGAGGTCACGGGTTTGAGGGTGCAACACGCCGTCCTTCCAGACCGAATCCAGGCCCTTATTGATGATGACATTAGTTATTAGCACGAATATCACCGTCATCATTATTGGCATTTGCAGGGTTCTGTCTGAAACCCTGAAGAGGTGTATGACCACCTCCTTCTGAGAGGCAGTTTTACAAGCAATAGGTTATAAAATGGTTATATGCTCTTAGGAAAAATTATCACGTAAAATTGCACTTGAGTGCTAGCACTTGAGGTGTTAAGTGACCGGCTGCCCCTGTACGTAGATGGAAAAGGACTCCTTTTGGAAGACTCTTATCGAAGTGAGTCTGAATCGTAACTGAAAATAAGGAAAATTCATGTTTTTAAGTTTGGCTTTTGAGGGAGGTACTGGCTGTGTTGTATTTCATTTTAAAATATAAAAATAACCTCCACAAAACCTTTCCATCTGTAATGTAGTCCAGCTAATCTTGTACAAAGAAAAAAAAATTCTGGATTCTCTACTTTTTTCCTAAATTAACTCAGAAGTCTTAAAAATAATTTCTGTGAAAATATAAAAATTTCAGCTTTCTTTTATGTTGAAGCCATTAGACTAGTTCTTTCTATTTCTAGTGAGATAATTTTAATGTATCTGTAAATACTGAAGAAATAACTCGTTTGTAGATATTTTGGCATAATTGTTTGAAGAGGAGATAATCATTCAAAGAAGGAAATTGGAATTTGAGCTGATGTGGCCTCAGTATTTATTGCATCATTAATTCTATTTTTAACTTAGTCTTTAAAACAGGAGTGATTTGAATCCTGTGTCTAATACATAACTTAGCATCAGGAAATCATCTTCTATTTTAAAGGTGATGCCCTTCACAGTTTCCTTATCATTTGCTTTATTCATTATATTGACCCATTGACAAAATAAACATGATAATCCCCACTCCACGACTGAATAAAAGATTAGGTTGTCTTGCCCACAGCTGATCACTGGTGGCACCCAGCTTCAGACCCCCTTATCACATCCAGCACTTACTCCTGAAGCAGGGTCGTCTCTCTGTGCTAACATTGTGTTGTGATTCTTAAATTGTGAGTCATTATGGGTGTTGTTTTTTTTTTATCATTCTCCTGTGAGTCACTTTCCAATACTAAAATATTTGTTACAACTTCATTGATAGAAATATCATAGAAAGTCTATATTCATAGAGTGCAGGCGGCCTTGTCTCACTCATTAAAGAGCTTATGTATGATTGATCCATGGCACCTGAGAAATGAAAAACTGCGTCTTCCATACAGAATTTCCCTTCTCTTTTGGTTACTACTTTTGGGGCTTTCATTTTAAAACCCAGTTCCTACCTCTTACTGGATTTGGTTTTAGGGCCTGCAGACCCCCTGTCATTACCCACTGGGATGAGGAAAATGGGGGGAGGAGTGCCTTCCCACCTCTCAGCCACTCCCTGTGACCTCACTGCTCCCTTGCCCTGGACCCCGATCCACACAGTTCAGGCTCTCTCTCCTACGCCTCTGCCTGTGCCCCACAGTCATGGTAGCTCACACTCCCTGGGATCCTACTGCACCCGTCCTTTTACCTACAATTTCTCCTTTAAGGGACGCCTGGGTGACTCAGCTGGTTAAGCATCTGCCTTTGGCTCAGGTCATGATCCCAGCGTCCTGGGATCGAGCCCCGCATCGGGCTCCCTGCTCAATGGGGAGCCTGCCTCTCCCTCTCCCTCTGCCTCCCCCCCTGCTTGTTCTCTCTCTGTCAAATAAATAAATAAAAATCTTAAAAAAAAAAAATTCTCCTTTAATTCTCACAACAACTCTCTTAGGAAGGTACTAGGATTTTCCCCAGTTTATAGAGAGCAAAGCACAAAAAGGTTAAGTATGGTCACTTAGTAAGTGGCAAAGCTGGGGTTTGAAGTTAAGTCCTCTTGCGCCAGAGTTTCCATTATGGCACATGCTAACAGCTCATTAAAACCCACCCTCAGAAGTTCTGCAGTAGATAAATATGGCTTGGCATCACAGGGGAAGCCGCCGTGCACCCCGTTCTGGTGTCCATGGCAGAGCGGCCTTACTAAGATGGGAATGGATGGCTCTTGGAGGGAAGTTCAGCTTCCCTGAGCAAAGAGTGCAAAGGTCCATTTCCGGTTAGACCAGGTTGCTCAGGCTTAGATGCCATCCATGTAGCATGTCGGCTATGGTGAAGGGACGGAGGGAGGACCGTGACATTATTCTACCTTCTCTCTTCTCTTCCCATTTCCCTTCTGATCCAACAGTGCTGCTCTCCACTCTCACTGGCTCTTCCGGACTCTGCATTTCCGCTGTTGCATTGATGGTCCCCTACTCTGTTGCCTTGTCTCCGTTGTTGTCCTCTGTTGATTACCTGTTACTGCATTGGGTTTTTGGTTTGCTTTCTATCAACATTGTTTGTGAGCTTCATATTAATATTTTTAACTCTAGCTCATTCAGTCTCACTGCTGTGTAGTATCCCATTTTCTGAATACATCTCTAATTCATATTGCCGGAGAATTAGTTTGTCTCCAGTTTCTGTTGTTACAATACTGAAACGATGTTTCTATGCGTGTATATATCTCCTAATGTACATAGGCCAGAGTACACACTTACTAGCAGACTTCCTGGGTCATTAGATAAATGCACTTTCAGCTTTACAGCGTGCTTACAAATTGTTGTCCAAAGTGGTTATACTAATTTATATTCCCACGAGTTGTGTCTGGAAAAGCATAAAGCGCGTATTTTTCTCTCTCCTATGTTTTTTAATTATGAAACCTCAGTTGGGAGTATTACTTCATTTGTTTTTCATTTATCGTTGATAAGAGTATCACCGATTCATCTTATAAAGAAACTTCAGTTACACCAAAACACACATATAAGATAACTGCCTTGGCCATGCAAAAATTAATGGAGATAGGACAGTCCTTCCTTGCAGAAGAATTCCAAATAATAAATGTAGGAGGAACGAAGGAAATAGAAAACCAACATCAGAACACCTTGCTGCAGGCAAGGTCCGCTGATAAATGCTGAAATAGTGGGCAGAACTTTAAGGAGAAATAGGATATTTGCATTGCTTCAAATATATCCCCCCAAACATTTACTTATTCTGTACGTTTTTTACATACACCCACAAATTCTTTGATACTCATCTAGGAGGTAGAGCTTAATTCCCCTCCTTTAGGTATGGGCTGGACTTAGGGACTCCCTTCTCGTGAATAGGACATATAAAGGGGAAAACTAACGTAACTGTGGAGAAATCTGGCAGATGCCACCTTAACCAAGTCATCAATGTTGACATCACCTCTCATAAGTCATGTTTCTGTCATACCCTCATAGGATGCCTCATAAAGGACACTTCACCCTGTGATATTCTCCCCCCAAATCTATAACCTCAGCCTCATCATGAGAAAACACCAACCAGGGCGCCTGGGTGGCTCAGTTGGTTAAGCGACTGCCTTCGGCTCAGGTCATGATCCTGGAGTCCCTGGATAGAGTCCCACATCGGGCTCCCTGCTCGGCGGGGAGTCTGCCTCTCCCTCTGAGCCTCCCCCCTCTCATGTGCTCTCTCTCTCTCTCAAATAAATAAATAAAATCTTTAAAAAAAAAAAAAGAAAACACCAACCAAACACAAATGGAAAGATAAACGTACCTTGGTTACTTAACAATGTTGACATGAGGGAGCCTGGGTGGAGGGCGTATAAGAACGCTCAGCACTCTGCCACTTTCATAGAAGTCTAAAGTCATTTCAAAATAAAAAGTTTTTGAAAAATCCAGGGAGGGATTAGAACAAGAACATGTGTTCATATGGTTCATGTGAATAGGGAAAATGTCAAAATGACTAAGTTTTAGTATTGTTGGATAAATAAAACTTCCCTTTATTCCATGTAGACTCAGTACAATTTGTGAGTTGGGTGTTTTTCTGTTTGGTTTTTTTTTTTAAGTTGCTAATTTATTTGCATTCCTATAGGTCTTACTATTTTAAAGTATTTCATTGCTATGTACTGAAGAAATAAATGTCTCCTGAGCGTTCATGCCTTTTTGTTTTTAAGTTTTATTTTCAGAATTTCGACGTGCTAAGCATTGTACTTCTAAAATAAACAGTAGTTTTTTACCATGAGAGACGCAAAAGGTGGTGTTGATTGCTTTTCTGTTATAAAGATTTATGACATGCTTTCAGCAATAAAAACTGGTATCAGTAGACAGACTCTAAATCTTACATATTTTCAGATCTTGTTTGTCAGTTTGCTTTCAAAGCACATGGGTCATTCATACCTTCCAGTCTCATACCTGACATATTGATATTTGTAAAGCACAAACCCATAAACCCGTGTCCCTCGTCCTGCGTGTAAATAGCTGAAACCCCCCCCCCCCCCCGTTATAACTACGTGTCTTAGGACTTGCCACCAATGGTTTTGGGGGAGGATATGTAAAAAATAGAATCTGTTAAAGCCAGATGTTACTCATTAATTATATTTGAAGCAATATATTTGAAGCAATGCAAATAGCCTATTTCTCCTTAAAGTTCTGCCCCACTCATTTCAGTTCTGTGTAAGAATCAATGGACAAATGAGTTGAAATATATACACCTGACCCTTAAAACAGCACAGCAGTGTCTAAAATGCTGAAATAGTGGGCAGCTGTGTAGACTCCCCAGGATTCCTGCAGTCTAGGAAACACACCCCTGTCTAACCTGGACTCTAGTGATGGAGGCACTTGCTGTCATTGCTGTTGTTCCTTCATTTGTTAAATTTTATATAATGCTAAAATATATAGATCTTGAAAAACCTTTCTACAAATTTCTTCTTAGTGGTACCTATAATTTTAGTCATGTTCTGAAAGCATTCTTTGTTCATAAACACTTGAAAACGTGATTTTTTTTTTTCTTTAAAATGTTCTAACATTTCTTTCCATTCCTTTTCCTTCTCTGATAATATGAGAAGTCACCTGTTAGACCTCCGTTGGCTCCCTGGCTCCTAAAAAGTGTATACACGTGTGGCTTGGTGTCAGTGGACAGAGGTGGCTCACAGCTGGCCTCATTCTCCCCCTTCACTCAGCCTCTATTTCTCAGCTTCCTGGCGCGCTTCTCCTCTCTGCTCCACAATGGCGTCCCTCCCAGAGCTCTTGCCTTCCACATTGTTCTCTCTGCTTCCAGTCTCCTGCCCACCACTCATCCAGAGGGTGCACGTTCACTCCTGATCTGGACCGTCTCAGACAGCAGCCCCTGGGCCACCGTGCGCAGGCTAAGGACACCTGTTCTGTATTCCGCTCTCTTGCTGATGCACCTCTCGATCACAGAAGTCCTTCCTTCCTTGAGAATTCATCTCTTTAGCTGTCTGTCGCTTTTTCATTGAGACTCCATGAGAAAGGGACATTTAAGTGTATAGGATCACAGGATAGGCCAGCATTTAAATATCAAATGTCATTCATATGTACAAACTGCCTTCTACCTTTTTCCCCATCTCCTCGCACCCACCTGCCCCCCACAGCTTCATCTGCAGACCTTAGATAGGGCAGGCCGCAGTACAGAATCTCTCCCCAAATTACTCATTATCCTCACTTTATTATGTAGTTTTAACTTCACCAGTGGTCTGTCATTTGTATTAATAAGTGTCTTTAAGATGCCATTGCTCTCAGAATAACCAAGGGCCTGCATTTATTCACACGTGAGGCTTGTTTAGTGTTTTCAGTACTGACTTGGGCTTTGGCTTGAGGTTAGGAGGGGTCTGGAGGCTCTTGGCTGTGTTGGACAGTGAAATCAGTTAAAAAACATTTTGGTAGGAACAAGAGATTGGGAGCTAATAAGATGCTATAGATTCATCATATAAGAAAATAATACATAATATCTCTGGTACTTAGAAGATGGTAAATCGGTGGTAGTAACAGTTGTTGTTACTAAAAAATCGTGATGATTATGTTCATTATCATTATCATTTGTGAGCACAGTCCTAGTAGCGTAACCAAGCAGGGTGATGTTATTTCCAGATGAAAGTAAATCCCAAATTCCATAGAATGAAAAGAAAACTATAAATACATTTTCTTACCAAATAATTTTTAAGTTCAAGACTGCCCATACTGTGTTAAAGGGTCTGTTTGTTGTTCTTCTTAGCCTACACAACATCTTGAGACTGTTGTTAATAGTGGAAGAACAGAGAATCTCCCTGGGCAGAGTTCAGAAACTGAGAATAATTTAGGATCCCCTTGGGGCTTCTGCAATGGAAAAAAATTCCCTTCCATGATGCATACTTCATACTTACATTGTTTACCACGTCTAAATTTAGAATGGCAGCACATTTCATATCAGGAGTTCTAACCCAAGGACCTTTGAGGCTAGCTTCTATTTTAGGTGCTGATTTTTAAAAATCAAAGGAAATATAACCATATTAACAACTTTTGCTTATGATACTATGCTTAACTCTGAATCCTGCTTTTGTGAAGTATCAATTTAGTTGATTACCCTATAAATGTCCCATTAAAATGAGAGTTACCCATAATGGAATCTTGGCTTGAGAAAAGGAAAGCGGTTCTTGGCTATGTCATTACAATGAATTTTGACTCATGAATTTTCTTTGCATTTATCCTTGGCTTTGGCTAGGGGTTTGTCATTTTTGGAGCTTGTGACTATGTTTAAATTAACATCAAACACTTTTTTTTTTTCCAGTTGGCCTCGTACATCTCAAGGCTATGTGTTGTATATATTGTCACATACAATGAAGAGATAAATATTTGTTATTTGGACATGTTTAAATAGAAAGTGATATATATAACTTGGAAAGAAGATGCTTTTAGAGCCTAAAAATTACTGCTTTGAAGGATTTTTTTTTTCATGGATTCTGTTTTTCTGTGCCTTTGCATTTTTTTATTCATTTAGACAGGAAGCCTAAGCTTTTAACTCATTTGCTGTCTAGACAAATGAAAGCAGCAGGGACTTTGGTGGGTTGCACACGGGTTTGTGCCGAGAAGAAACCTGCTAACATCATAGAGAGTGAACAGAGGCACTGTGAGGTTTTTCCTTTTGTGTGTACGTCGGTCCAATTATTGACTCAATTCTAATATCAATTTCAAGGTGTGTTTGTATCACATGTCCAAAATGATAGTTCTAAAATAAAGTTGGAAGGTATGAAGTGATTTCACAGTGTGTGAAGTATCAGTTTGTAAAAAACTAAGCAGTCTAATGAGGCTGGGGGTGGCTAGCCTCAGGGATGCTAATTGGAAACAGAGGGCTGAGAATTCGTTGCTAAATTTTAATAGTGAAGTCAGTAGTTTTCACTAGAGCATTTATGGTAAATATTTAGAAAGATTTGCATGTGCTAGCTTACTTTGTATGGTGTTTGCAGCTGTATTTTACCACAGAGCATATAAATTCAGTGACATTCGCCAGAGACCAGTGAAACCCATCCTCTCTTTAACACCACACCTGGCAGAAGGAATCACACAGCCCTTAAGAAAGTTAGGGTCTAGGGCGCCTGGGTGGCTCAGTTGGTTAAGCGACTGCCTTCGGCTCAGGTCATGATCCTGGAGTCCCTGGATCGAGTCCCACATCGGGCTCCCTGCTCGGCAGGGAGTCTGCTTCTCCCTCTGACCCTCCCCCCTCTCATGCTCTCTGTCTCATTCTCTCTCTCGCAAATAAATAAAATCTTAAAAAAAAAGAAAAGAAAAGAAAGTTAGGGTCTAGTTGGAGAGAGAAAAAGAAAAAAATGCATGCCTGAATTTTATACTCAATATTCTAAAAAGGAGAAGAGACACTATTCCTGCTTTTGAAGATGACTGAGAGACTTTTTAAAAGACCATTGAACTGGCATTTTAACCTGTGCGTCAAACCCATGGGAAGTCACAGTGAGAAATCATTAACTGTACCCTATTAAAATCCTTAAACAAGAGACCTGAACTAGTCTCATTGATTGAAATATCTTCTCTGTTTCTAATTCAGTGTTTATCCTCATGCTCTCTTGGGGCACTTCTGAGCAAAAGATGCCCAAATGTGTGCGCTCCTCTCCAGTTCTCTATCAGATGCTGATCTGATGCTATCAACTAATTGTATTGAGGACCACAGCTTAGAGGATTTTGGAGTTCATTTGCTTTTTTTAAAACCCGCTTATTTAATTAAACAAGGGAGTAAGATTTTCTGACTTATTCCCAGGTCTTTGAGACAGTAAGACATCACCAGGATTGACGGAATTTATCCTTGAGTCAGCTACTACCTTCCTAGATAAATTGAATTCCATCAAAGCCAAAGATGACTCTTGATGTAGTAAGTCATAATATACTAACAGTATTTTTAGGGAGGATCATAGATAATATGTAGACCTGAGAGAGAATATTTATAATGTTGTAGGTCTGTTTTGCATTTATGTAGATCTCTAAAAATTCTTCCTATGCTCCTCCTTCATGGCACGTTCCCATATCCATCACTGCCCTGTCACCGCCCTTCCCCACCCTGTCCCATTGTATTGAATCAGGAACATATTTGTGCTCTGTGTTAATTCATAAGTGTTTCTCTTGTCAGAGTCTTGATAGGATTGTTATTGCTCCCTGGTGGCATTTCATTCCAAGTGCAGTGAAATCTCTTGTACTTGTCACTTGGATTAGAATGAAAATTTTACGTGGACAGAGGGTGCAGAGATGATGGTTTACAGAGGGAAAGTCTTTGCAGGGAACTTTCACTTAAATTAAATTTTAAAGCAAAACAAGCTTTTCTTTTTTAAGGCATTGATTTTCTAAAAAATAAATTAACCATCGACAGTAGAAGTTATATTATTTTTGGTGTCCTGGAAAGTAGTCAATATCCTGAGTGATGTCAGATACTGAAAACCCAACTCGAGAGCAAGATTTTACCAACTAAGGCTGTCCTGGCAAAATCCTGAATTTACTCTGTAGGAGCCCATGAAGTCATTACCTCACCCGTCACTCCCCTCCATACAAAGGAAAGATGCCGGGAATGCTGTGGGGCAGGGGGACTCCGGCCCCTTCAAAGAGTCCTCCCTGCCATTACCTTACCTGCCAGCTTCCCAGCAAGATAAATGGAAGCACTGTAGCTTGAAGGTGCCTTGGTTAGAATGAGATGCAGTAAGGTCTCTCTGTTCTTTCCAGACATCATAGATCTGATAGTATTTAAAAGGAAGAATAGAGTTGGTGCCCTGCTGACTAAATTGTCCTCCAGAGGAGTATTAGTTACAGAGCTTCTTTGTTAACTAGGCTGACTGTTTAAACCACTGTTGAACTTCTTTTATTAGCATGTTTTAAGATAGCTATACATATGGATACCCTAAGCGTCTGCAGGGCGGGAATATTTCTCTATAATTTACATATAAAAGTTACGTGTATGTATAATAGTAATATAGAAATTATATCTTTTTATTACTCTTCTGTTACACTGAGGTCTAGTCAGCCCTGAAATTCTGATGACATGTGAGCACTGAGAAAGTCACCGTTTTTATATTTTTCTCTTGGTATTTCCTCGATCAGCTTGTTGAATAACAGAAATGTTTTCATGCTTTTGCAGCTTGACTGAAGC
Source organism: Neomonachus schauinslandi (assembly GCF_002201575.2). Lineage (NCBI taxonomy): Eukaryota > Metazoa > Chordata > Mammalia > Carnivora > Phocidae > Neomonachus > Neomonachus schauinslandi. The sequence continues at coordinate 10,583,487 of NC_058410.1, read as the reverse complement.
CTTCTTAACACCCATCCATGTCACTTGTTCAGCCATAACTTGGAATTTTAAGGGAGGACAGGGAAGGAATTTATAGGTCGTGTGGAGAATTTTACAAATTTCCAAGTAACAATTTGGGGTTTTTTTTTTTTTTTTATGAAGAAAGATTTGCATAAGATTATCTAACTTCAAATAATGATGTTTTAAAAAATCAAATCTATGTCAAGTCTTTTCTATGTTTAATCCCATATGTAGTATAATAAAAGAGAATGGTTTTATATCTAGTTATCTACTGTTTTCTTTTTCTCCAAAGAAGCATCAAATCCTATTCTCCCCGCCCCTCCCCGCCCCAACTGATTTTGTCTGATTGACCCTTTGTTTATTAGTGATACACATTCGTGAGGTATTAAGGGAGTGCGTCTACACCTGGAGCCCACCAGCCATCCTCACTGGGGGCCTCCCTGGGTGATTCGGATACCTGCAAGAGAGAGCACGGCTCTCTCTGGCTCCCATTCAGTGTTTCCCCGGTGGATGCAGCCGTGCAGCCAGCACCTGTTCTTGGGGAAGCGCCAACAGGTCCTGCCGGGCAGCGTGTCACCACGCACTTCAGCTGGGGCCCGTCTCTCTCTCTTTACCCCAAGGGAGAGGCAGCGGCCGTAGAGGCTATACCAGGAATCCTGCCGCTCTCTGAATCAGGGGTTGGCACACTTTTCCTGAAAGGGCCCCATGGTAAATATTTTAGGCTTTGCGGGCCACGGGGTCTCTGTAGCAGCCATGGGCCACACATAAAGGAATGGCGGGGACAGTGTTCCAGTAAAACCTTACAGACACTGAAATTTGAATTGCAAGTATTTTTCATAGATCACCAAGTATTGCTCTTGATTTTTTTTTTTCCAGTCGTTTAAAAACATTCAGCTGGTGGCAAAGCAAAAATAGGCAGGGTCCAGTTTGAGCCCCCAGCCAGAGGCTGCAATGCTTTGAAGAGCCCCTCTGGGGGTCCCTCCGCACTTCTGTGAATTGGTTACATCAAGTTAGGAAGGGAGGGACTTAAAGAACCATCCAGGACTCCAACCACTCTTCCCCACCCCGGCACCCATCCTCACTCTGAGGTTGTGCACGTGAGGAGTCAGCCGTTGGCCTGGGGAGGGAGGGAGGGAGGGACCGATGGAACTTGCCCTGTTTTCTCTTTCAGCAAGTCAGTGTGTGTGCACATGTACACTCTGCTGGCTTCAGTGTTGTTTCTAGAAAACCAGATACTTGCCTTGATTTCTGAAGTGTGAGTATTTTCTCCATTGTATGTAGCATGTCACTTGCTTAATAACCTTCCTGTGTTTCTGACCCTGCTTCGCAAAAGCTGTGTTCAGTTCAAAGAGTCTGAATCGAACTGTTGTTGAACCCAGTAGTCAAGTCAAATACAGTGTTTTCGCAGCTGAATATGTGCAAAATCATGCAACTTGTGTGCCCTGGGTAGAAATGTTTACTGTTTTCCTCTGGATTCTGAAAATACGATTCCGTTTGCCCCATTTGATTTTGGAAATTTAATGATACTTTCTCAAGTGGTGATGTGTTCAATCTTCGCTGTGACTATTATGTTTGTTATTCATAAGCATGGTTATATGACGTTGAAGAGTACTCTCTACTTAGATGTTATTCTTCTTAGCATAAGAAATTTTTGTTTTTCCGTAACATTCATTTTTATGAGGCTTTCATAGCTATTTAGAAGGTATTTTTTAATCATTGGCAATTTTGCTATTAAAAAAAAGAGAAGTTAATTATATGATATAGCAGATGGTTAACAGATAAACTTTCCAGGAGACTGGGATCCTCATCCTAGGTTTGCTTTTTGACATTTGGGGGGACCCTGAAGAGCTATAACCAGCTGTGCTTTACCTGCTCCCTTTTGTATTTGCTGGTCTAGATTCATTCTTCAGATCCTAAGCATCCACCTCCACCAGTTTTCCAAGCCCTAGTTTTAGACGTCCCTGTAGTAAGCAGTGAGGTAAAATTAATAAAGTTGAATGAGTCGAGGGTATAAATTAGAATTGAATATGCTTTGTAGACTGTAGCATCATCCAGCATTTCTGATCCCGTTCTGTAGCATTTAGTCCTAGATCATCAAGACACGTAATTGTATACCACACCGCAGCCCTGAGAGCCCAGTCTCACCGGCTCTGTGCCCTGCCTGGGTCTGCAGACTCTTGTGACCTGGGATCACAGGCCAGCCCTGGCCGACTGAGCACCTGCTGGGTGAGCGGGACTGCGGGTCTGTACAGTGGGACTGAGCGCCATTCTGGGCCCTGGTGCCACGGCAGTGAGGAAGGCCAGACTAAAGTCTCTCCTCCTTTCAGTCTGACGAGGGTGCAGAAGCCTGTTTTTCTCCTTTCTCCCTCAGCCTCCCTTCGTCCCCTTTAGCAGATGGTTCTGTCCTCAGTGCGGTCACCTTCGACCATAACTGACTAGCTGAGCTTCAGTTTCTGTATCTGTCAAACGGTGATTTTAACAACTGCCTTAGAGGGTGTTAGGAACAAATTAGTTGGCACTAAAAATTGTTTCTTTAGCTTAAAATTGTTATAAAAAAATAAGGTATAACATTAGGACTCATTTCTGCCAACATAACCTCAAAGGGGTTTATATTCACATTATCATTCAGAAACATACATATTAACTATTTTATTATAATGGCACTTACTTAGAATGCAAGAATTTCTCACCACAAGGTTTGGTTAAAATTTTGCTGTTCTTTGGGGCGCCTGGGTGCCTCAGTCGGTTGAGCACCCAACTCCTGATTTTGTCTCAGGGTCATGGGTCCCACACTGGGCTGCATGCTCGGTGCAGAGTCTGCTTAAGATTCCCTCTCTCTCCTTCTGCCCCTCCCCCTGCTCACATACACATGCATATGTGCACTCTCTCAAATAAATAAATAAATAAATGCTCTTCCATTAGAATATTATAGTTTGAAATTCAAACAGTCCTTCAATGTTGACTCTAAATAGAAGGATCCGGAACAGTAGTTTTCAGTGTTGAAGCCACCATTCCATTCAGATGGTAAGTCACCACCTCAAGTGCTGTTTCCTGTGACTCCTTGAACATGTGTGTTGGACTAGGTGCTGGTAGCTTAAAGGAAAGCTGTCAGATGGCTTTATGAAAGAGAGGTACAACTTTATTTACTTTTTGGGGCTGGAACAGATCTTAGGGTTCAACTCACGAGAGACCTCCTGGAAGTCTTCTAATAACAAGTGGCCACACTCTGAATTTTGGGAATTATCTAAGAAAAACTGTCTCTGAAAGGGACACTGTTAGGATTTTTAAATCATTTTTTGGTCAGGTATGGGTCCGAGTGTGTTACTCCATAAATATATGGTGTTTCTTTCTTTCTTTCTCAGGACCTGTCTGGCTCCATCGATGACCTCCCCACGGGAACGGAGGCAACTCTGAGCTCAGCAGTCAGTGCGTCTGGGTCCACGAGCAGCCAAGGGGATCAGAGCAACCCAGCTCAGTCACCTTTCTCTCCGCACGCATCACCCCATCTCTCCAGCATCCCTGGGGGCCCATCGCCTTCTCCTGTCGGCTCTCCTGTGGGCAGCAACCAGTCGCGATCTGGCCCGATTTCTCCTGCAAGTATTCCAGGTATTCATTTCTCAGTAACTACTATTTTACTCTGTAGTCAAGACAGACCTAGTGTTCATCGAGAGCAACATGCATGCCACTGCTTTCTTACTGTTGAAAAACCTGGTGATGTGAATTGTCACCAAAGCATTTGAGAGTTCCAGTTCCTAAAGATACTCAACTAATGAATATAAACACTCAATAAAATCACCAATTACTTTAATATTTTTGGCTTGGACATTCACCTCATGCTAGAAAATTATTTATTCTTAGCGAATTTTGTAATGCTTCTGTTCACTAAGGTGCTCTGTTAGTAAGTGCCACCAAGGTGAGACTGTGTGCAAGGATTGGCCTTAGTTTGTATGGTTCTGTTTAATTTATGCCAGGACGGATATTGTGTAGCCCATGTTTCGTGTTTACACTCACCTGTGTTTTACTTGGCCCGCACACATTCGGGTCCTTGTTACTGATAGAAACGGACCTTCTGATTTTGATACGAGGAGTTCATGTTCCAGTTAACTCTTGCATTCGTATTTCAGTGGTCTTACTGCTTCTGTATCTTCTGCTTCCTTTATTGTGTACGTAGGCTTATTTGTCTGTCGTGTCCAGCTTTCTTATGTCAGCATCACCCATTTCTTGTATCAGCAAACTAAATGTAATTTTTTTCCCTTGTAACTTTTGCGAGCACAGTCTAGGTGGCTGCCAGAAAAGTGCCTCTTACTAACCTATTAGAACTATATTAAATTGCTGATAAATTTTCTAATAGTTTACTCTGTTCTATTGAAAGCATGGATGGTAGTTTTATCCCTTCTTACCATTTTATTTCTTTTATATTTAAAAAAAGCTCATGATGGAATGTTTTATATATAAACATATATATAAATGTATAGAACATGCTAATCGTGAGACATAACTATCAAAGAATACTCATGAACCCACCATCCAGTTTAAGAATTGGAGTATCACCAAATGTTGTGTGTCTACCTGTGTGTTCCTCCCTTCTCTTCAGGCTTCTTCCTCTCCCCTGCCCCAAATACTCTCTGAATATTTTTTAATGGTTCTTTTTGGGGTTTTTTGAAGAATTTTATTGCAAAAATTCATAGAGTATATATCATTAGTTTTGTTTAGTTTTGAGATTTATAGAAATGTATTCATAGAAACATACTTAGAATGACTGTATCATTTTTTAGCCGAGCTGAGACACTTTGGGGGCAGGAAGGGTTGCTATTAATAATTATAAGACAATAGGCATAAACTAGGAAGGTTCTTGGCACAACAGGAAATGTGGTTACCCCATTTGTACTGTACTGTAAATGGTCTCCTAGAATTTACTTATTTAACTAAATATTCTGTTTCTAAGATTCATCCATATTTTAGAAAACAGCTATAATTTCGCACACTTTGATGAAGGCATTTTGATGTTAACCTTTCTTTCAAAAAAGAATCTCTGTCCTCACAGAGATTATAGTAAAACCTGGATTTATCTGCTTTTAATATTTTTTAAAGCTATGAATACTCTATATTTCAGAATTCCTTAGGCAATTTTTGGTTATGAGATGGTTTTTGAAGCATCACTTACCTAAACATTGGAAAGTCATATGTAAAATACTATATTTGTCGAGCAAGAACGCACTGCTTTCTAAATTGGATCAAAAGGACTTTTCTTAATAACTTCAATGAAGACTTTTCTGAGATATAAAGATATTGTAGTTTTTCATTTAAAATTCCTGACACAGGTAATTCACAATCTGATGATTTGCATACATACGTTTTATCATTCCGATGGGGATTTTGAGGCTTCCTCCTCACTGTTTGGATTTTGATGTGGTGTAGAACACATCCCCCAAGAAACGAGCTCGCTTGGGACACATGATAGCGCAGATTGTGGAGGAGGTAGCTCAGCAGGGGCACTGGCTTCAGCGTCTGCTGCTTCGTTCACTCATGTGCAGGGTTAAGTTGGTCAGCGGATGACGCTTCTGATGACCCATTAGCCCCATCTCAACAAGTCACGGCAGGTGGGGGCCTGGATAGGATTCTCTCTGCCTGCTTCCTGGGAAAGGAAGTTTTTAGTAGAAAGCTCTCAGGTTTCTTGGAAATGTTGTTTAAAGCATCCAGTTCGTTTTTAAACTTGGGTCCAAAATGCGAACTGCTCGGGGCCTCCATTTTCATTTCACCGCACACTTCCAGGCCTCTCCTCTGCATCGCCTGGTTCAGGGAAGAGATGCCACAGCAGAGGTTCCATCTGGGGGGAGGAAGGCTCTTCCAGTAGATCCGTAACCACGTTTGCTGAGGGCAATGGGGTACAGAGTCGTGGAATTGTATACAGCACGGCAAATGGAATGTCTCTTTCATGTTCATGTTACTGTAAGAGGAATAACCTCCTGGGAAATCTGGTTGGCAGTTTTGACACCTGTTCCCTGTTTTCCTGGCTGGAATCACAGATTACATTTCAGCGGGATGGACTTTTATAATCATCTTATGTCACCTCCTCATTTTACTGGCGCTTCCTCGTTGTGTAACCTTGGACAGGCCTCTAAGCCTCTCTGAGCCTCAGTTTCTGCATTTGTAAAGATAATAACTGTATCTCTTAGGGTTCCTGTAAAGTTCAAATGTGTTAATGCACATGAGGCAGGTACAGGGTCAGCACTCAGTGCATGTGAACTGTTGTTGCATACAGTTATTATTACCTGAGACCTAGAGGCTTGCCCCCGTGATTACCGCCCAGACCAGCACAGTTGGTTTGGGCAGCGAGTCTTCTGATTCTTAATCCAGCGGTGTTCTTGTTCAGTTCAGAAGACACGCATGTAAAGTTTCCAGTGATGACTTGCTGGGTTTACTGAGATCACTCAGTAGGACTGCCTTCAAGCGAGCCATGAAAGCATAATGTATTTTCACGAAGTTGAATCCATGTTTCTTCTAACTGGAAAAAAAAAAAATGATAAGTTAGTGGTTGATCTTCTTGGGGATTGGGTCTGAGAAGGCCAAGAGGAGACCAGAAGACAAGGGGAAAACAAGAATCCATACCCTTGCTTCATTTAGATCCTAGGCAAATTGATTGTTGTGTAATGTGATGGGCAGTCAGTCTAACATAAAATTTAACGATAGAGGTAGTTTAAAATCCAGGGTTATTTCTCATACTTTTGCATGTATCGAGACAGCATCAACTAACTGGTCAGTACACCCTCTTAGCAGCCAGGTGCAGTCGAGCAGGTTGCTCATGGACAAGGACATGGGCCGGAGGGGTAAATGAGAGTGAAATTCAGGCTGCTCTCCTTGGGAAGGGGCACCCTTTTTAAATTCATACAGAGGAGCCACACATCTATCTTGCCCTGGACCTCTTGGTGGTCATCCTCCATGGCTTGCATCCAGATACTACCTGTTTCTCCTCCTCTGTTCCCAAAGCTAAGCCCAGGGACGTTCAAACATCGGTTTTTGATAGATGTTCATCACAAACCTTGTATGTTGTTATCTGAAGGGGATTTGTTAAAAATCATGAAGGTTTTTGTTTGAAAAAAATTTTGGTCTTCTCTTTCCCTTCACCTAGCCTATATGCTCTTGTTTTTTTTCTTTTTTCAATGGATTCGTGTGAACTTGGTCATAGGTAATAAAACCACGTTTTAGAGATGGTCATAAAGTTGATTGTTCCTTTTTTATTTAACCAAATGCAAAGACACCTTCCCTTAGAGAATCATTAGGCCCATTTAGTAGTCTCACCTTCTCCTGTTCCCATCCCTAGTCCTCATGTTGAAGTTTTGTGAATCCATGCATTAGATCCTAAGCCCGATGTACGGTCTAACACCATTTGCTTCTGAGTCTGTCCTGGTGAAGTACGGATATCAGGTGGCGATGGCCCGGTGTCCCACCCAGGGCAGGAGACTCCCGACTGCTGCTTTGGGAATGTGTGGTTGGACTTTCCGCCCCCCCCCTTTTTTACTGTAATATTGTGCTTTCTTTCTCCCTGTTCCCTCCTCTCGTTGCCAGCACTAACTTGTTTCTTCTGACCTCGCTTCTCTTCCATTACCTCCCGCTCTAGATTGCTCCTGCCTCTCTCCGTGTGTCGCAGATTGACTCTTTCAATCATTGTCTCCGGCAAGTCATTGTTAAAACGCGCAGCTGGTGTGTAGCCGATAGCCGCGGCGGGGTAAAGCCAAACTGTCGTGGGGCTTCTTCCTACTGTTGCCTCCCAGGGTTTGTGAAAAAAAGAACAATCATTTTTCTCCATCTCTGTCCTGGTAAATGAAGTTGACAGCTAATGAGAACTATTACAGAGGTAGATAAACAAAAGCCCAGGAAAGCATCCCAAATGGCTGAATCTGCTTCTTGCCTGTTAAACCATTTCTCCACCCACTGCACATTTGCCCCCCTGTCCTGTTGCCTCCCAAACATTGTGAGTGTCATGGGGACGGCTGCCGTGATACATGCTGGCACCGCATCGGCCCTGGCACTGCCCTCGCTCAGTGGGGCTTTTCCTTCCTGCGTTCTTTTGAAAAGCAGGATGGAGATTTTCTATGGTAAGTAGCCACATGGATTCTCCCTTTGTTTGCACATTCCTGGGCTCCAGCCCTGCGGCAGTCGGCAGTCCGTAGTCAGAAGTTAAGGGTTTCAGCCCCGTCGTTCAATGTAAACAAGCATTGGAGAACCAAAATGTGTACGTTGTACGTTTCCCCCAGTGCCATGATACGTTTCCTTGTTTCTCCTTTTTGTTTTCATTTCTCCCTCCTCTTTATATTGGTGTATTTATATTTAGAGACAGAAACGAAGTATCTTCATCTTTCTAATTGGTAGTGTGCATGTATATACACATTTAAATCAGGCAAATCTCACATCGGGTGCAATTGATTTGAAAGGTCTGATGTTAGACATGTGGTTTCCCTTCTAATAAATGATCCCGTTGTACTTTTGCTGCTTACTGGCTCACATCCTAGAGTTATTTACCTTGGTTTTAGGAAAATAAACGATTGGGTCTTGCATGTATTGTGTAGGTCTGACACGGGGCCTCATTCGTCCCCACACGTAGCAAAGCTGACACAGCACAACATCAGAATGCATAGCTGTTGCCAGAAGATTTAGTGGGTGTTAATTTCACTTGTCTTGCCTCCAGAGCCAACCATGCCCGTTTACTAACAAAGCAAAAATGTAAATAAGCCCAACTTTTTTTTAATTTTTATTTTATTGGCCAAAGGCTTTTGTCAGCTTTTTCCTCCATGTGCTGGAAGCAGCAACAGTGTTAAATATTAAGAAGGGTGAGCATACAGTGGAGAGTGATGATGGGCAGGCAGAAATTAACTGTTCATAGCCTGATAAACATTTTTGTTTATAAAAACTTTAAATGTTCAGACTGCTGAGAATATTCATTGGTTTTGTTAACAGAGCTCTAAGGATAGTAACTGTAAATCCCTGAATAGATTTTCTCCCTTTTTTTTTTTTTTAAGCACTTGGCATCTGCACCAAGTCCAATTTTAGGTGAAGTTAAGACCCTTTCATCTGACAGCAGAAGGGCTATTGATTATAATAGGCTAGGACCAAAGATACAAATCTAGGTATTCATGTTGGCATCATGATGAATAGATGTTTGTTTTTCATGGTCATTCCTTCTGGCTTCGTCCTGGATCTTTATTATAAGACTAATCAAAGACCCCATCCTCCTGGCCGTCGTCAACAGAGATAAAGTTTCATCAAATATGAAAGTAAAATTCTTTCTTTTTGAGTTTTATGTGCCTTGCTGTTTGAGGTCTCGCCTCTCACATCGCCCTTTCCAGCTTGACTGCCGGCCAGAGGAGAGAGAGAGAGAGAGAGAGAGAGAGCGGGCTCGCGCGCATGAGAGGCTGTGGGTCAGGGCGGTTTAAGAGCTGAGAGACCATGAAGGAGGAGGGTGAGGTGGACCGAAGTCTTTCATTAATCTTTCAAGAGCGGTCCTCATCGCTCCGATCTTTTGCTATTCATGCCTCCCTCCTCTGGAAGCTCTCCTTTCCCTCCCTCTGCAGTTCGCTGGAGCATTTCCCCGGGTGCACACACACACACAGCTGCTTCCGGGGAGCCTCCTCCAGGAGCACACACCCCTCCCCCCCACACACACTCCGTGCCCCTTGACCTGTGCAGACTCACACCTGGCAGATACCTTCAGTTGCTGTCCTTCGAAAAGGATCACAGGTTTTAAGAGCCTGTAGAATCGGTTTGCCAGAGATCACCCTTCCACTCTCTTAAAGCACCAGTTACTTTACAGTTAAGCCTGATTTCTCTGAAGCATTATCATGTCAGTTCCTGGATGGTGAGTGATGCATCCAGCATACCCAACCAGTCCTAATGAATTTGTACCCCTCAGGAAAATCTCAGATACTAAAAGAATGAATTCCAAAAAAGGTGGCACATATTCGATTAAATATGGAAAATGACTCTTTTAGGGCAGCACTGTGGTATATCCTATGTAAGTGCTCACCTGCTTCTACCCTCCACTAAGCCAAGTGAGAGCTAGGATGTCTGTGGGAGCTGATAGAGCTGCAGATACAAACAAGAAGACACTCTGGTCAAAAAACTAATTTTCTTGCTTAATTTGACATTCAGACAAGCAGATTCTGGAAGGATGCTATAATGGGAAAGAGAAAAATGAATTGCATTTAGGAGTTAGTCATAGGCTGGAGTGAACAGGAAGGATTTTAGTGAGAGGAAATGATAGTTCCTGCTCTAATTTGTCAAGATTAGTACCTACAAAATGAACACCAGAGGGTGCAAGCCGTATCTCTCGATTTTTTTTTTTTAATCCATTCCCCTTGGATTTTTAGAACTCTTAGGGCTGAAAGCCTAACCCATCCTAAATAAAGAAATTTCCCACTTTTTAGTTTATCTTTGCTTAAAACGCAGGGTAAAATTCTGAATTTATTTCACTCTGTGTGAGTGGTTCTAACCCAGTTTCCTGTCATGGTCCCATCAGGAGCATCTGTCTCGGAGATGCCACTGCAGGGAGTGACACATTTTTTACTTGAAAGTGTGCACAGTCACCCTACCTGGTAATCTTCTTTTAAAACATCTATCAAGTGCCCCGTTTTGGCTTCTCTCGAAGTAGAAATCCTCCAACAGCTTGTTGCAAGGAAGATGCATGCTGCTTATTGGCAAGCTGAGCAGGGAAAAAAAAATTCTTAAACACAAAATGCCATTGATATATCCGTGTTTTTAATCTGTGGCAGCCTGGAAACCATCAATTCAGCAGTTCTACAAACCATGGAGAACTTCAGCCAGTATTTTTTTTTCCCTTACAAAGTAAACTATTTGTATGTTATACGAAACAGTAATTTCAGATCCGTTCCAAATGATGCTTTGCAGTACTTAAGAAAGCAACAATATATTTTGTCTTTGAGAGAGATGCGACTGCATTTCTGTAGGGCTTAGACACTAGAGCCTTCCCCTTTAGGGTACTGATTTAAAATTCAGACCAGGAGCCGTGTTATGGAGACTCAGCACTTTGTTGACATCGTGGTTGTTCTCCTGCTGTGTCTAGAGGGCAGGCTCCCCACTGCTGACCTGCAGCCAGATCCTTGCATTCTAAACAACTGGGGTTCTGAGCTACCCTTTTGAGGCCCCTTCTGACTCAAGTCAGGTATTCTGGTAATTGGGGAATGAGTATTTCTTCTTTTTTTCAAAAGCAGAAATTGTTTTCAATTCTTCCAGTCCAATCAATTTCAAATTAAACCTATTCCACTCCTTCTTCCATATTCAGAAATAAGAGAATATTAGGATTTTCTCAAAATATACATTTCCAGGTGGTCTTGCTCCCCCTCTCAGTTAAAAATTAAGTTATGCAGTTCAGTTTAAACTCTCCCTCTCGGTTTCCATTCCCTTTCTTGGGTCTTCTGCATATGAAAACATAGAAAAACCTGTGTCACCAGGGAAATACTTGGTGTCTCCTTCCCACTCGGTGAGAATTGCGGTGACTAATGTGTGTACGTGGCTGATCCAGCAGCCCACGCCCACTTCTCCATTATTTTTTTTACACTGTTCACGGAAGAAGCACTTCAATCTCCTTGTTGACTGTTTGATTTCAGTTCTTGAGCCGAGCAGACCGTCAGCCCTCTAAACTTGTGTTGAACTGAGTGTTGTTGCTCCTTGAATCAGCAGTGCCCTGCGACTGTCGAAATGCCGTTGGCATTGACCTGCACTGTTCGCTGCCTTCACGGGGAGCGAGGAATTGGAACGGAGGGTACCAAAGCTTTTGTGAACTAATCTTAGCCTGGAAGTAAAAGTTTCACAAATCATTCGACTATGCATTTTGGAAAAAGGTGATAAAATGAGTAGTACTTACGGTCAGGATGTCCCTAAAGCTGATTTCACAAACTTCTGATCTATGTTACCATATTTTCTAAAGGGAACAGATACCAGTTGTGAAGAGAACAAAACCGTTTTACAGCGGGTGTTATGTTTATTTCTCTATGTTCCGATAACCCTGGAGCCAGGATTATGATGATGTGTTGATTGATTATAGCCTTTTAAGTCTCTTACTAATCAGTTTCATCACTTACTCTCAGCTCACACCCTTGCACCTTTGATTTCTCTTCCATAACAGGGTGATGTGGGTTGTCATTGACTAATGAAGAACAGAATTGGTTTCGGCATGAGACAAACGGAATGCCGACACCAATCCTAAAATGCATTAATCTTTAATAATTCACATCTGCATGTTTATAAATGATATAACCAGGGATTGTTAATGTTGATATTCTCCCTTCCAAACAGAAAGTGACACAGGAGTTTGTACTTGCAAACTACATTAAATGCATATAGCCGAATGCCAAGAATGTGACCTTGCTAAGGATGCCAAATGTATTAATTCATTGGGTGGCTTTTTGAAAAGTAGCATGTTCTACTTTTGCTGTTGGATAAATCAGGTGATTTCCTGAGGAAGGCCAGCTGGCCCAATGGCTCATTTTCCTTCCGTCCTTGTTTATCGTTCTCTTTCATTCATTAATTCAGCCAAGTGATGAATACATCTGCTGCTGCGGGCATGTTTTTAGGAACTGGGGAAAATGCATTGAACATGAATGACGAAGGGCCCTGTCCTCATGAAACTTAAATTCTAGTGGGAAAGCTGGGAAATGAGCAAATAAGTATATAATTTATTGTCAGGTATTGTTGGGGGAAAATCGGGTAGTTTCTTTTAGATAGCAGTGATTGGGGAAGGTGTCTCATATTTTTTCTTTTTTAAGATTTTATTTATCACAAGCAGGGGGGGAGCGGCAGGCAGAGGGAGAAGCAGGGTCCCGGCTGAGCAAGGAACCCCATGGGGGACTCTATCCCAGGACCCTGGGATCATGACCTGAGCCAGAGGCAGACACTTAACGACTGAGCCACCCAGGCATCCCTAGGGGAAGGTGTCTCTTAGAAATTCATATTCGCACTGAGAACTCAGTGATCAAAGGGCAAAAGCAAGCCGTGTGAATGTCTGGGAAAGAGGTATCCACGCGGAGCAGTGAGCGAGCACACAGGCCCTGAATCAGTGGTGTTTTTGGTGTGCTGGGCAGGGGAGACACAGGGAAGTCACTGGGGCTTGAGCACAGTAAAGAGGGGGAGATGGAGACAGAATGGGTAGGCAGTTAGATTGGAGAGTAACCAAGAGCCTGCTTATAAAGGGCTTGTAGGTTATGATCAGGATTTAGGAGCTTACTTTAAGTCTGATTGGAAGACATGTGGCAGGTAGAGAAGGCAGAGAATGGCACAATCCAGTATAGGCTTTAAAAGGATCATTCTGGCTGCTGAGTGGACCGTAGGGGGCGAGGGTGGAAATGGGGAGATGGGCTAGGAGGCTACTTCAGTAGCCTAGGGGAAGTTGGTCATGTCTGGATGTGTGAGTAGCAGAAGGGGACGGAAGGGTTTTGGGCCCTAAGATTGGATTCTCTACAGTGGAAGACAAAGGAGAAATTAGTTTTTAGGGGGGAATCAAGAGTTTGGTTTTGAACATGTTACATTTGAGATGTTTATTAGGCTTCCAAAGGGAGATTTTGAATAGGCAGCCGGTTCTAAGAAGAATCTGGATTCTGAGCAGAGATCTCAGCTGCAGAAGTAAGTTTGTGAGTCATCAGAGTTCTAGATGACGTTACCTAGGGCACCTAGCCTGCATCATAACCACCTCGAGGGCTTGGGAAGGCAGGTGACTAGGCCCCACACCCCGGTTCTGATTCGGTAGGTTTGGGGTAGAGCTGAAAATTTGCATTTCCAACAAGTTCCTAGTTAGTGCTGAAGCTGCTGGTCTGGGACCTGCTGACCTGGGGATTGAGTGAAGGCCAGTGGTTCCCAACCCTGGCTGACAGAACACCCCAAGAGAGGATGGGTGCGAGGCCCAGCCCCAGAGCTGCCAAGTCACCCGGGCTGTCTGCAGTCCTCCACCAGGACTTTTTAAAAAGCTCTCCAGGTGATTCTTATGTGCAGCCAAGGTTGAGAAATACTGAGAGAAGAATTCTGAGGACTGAACCCTAGGGCGCTGAGAAATGTAGAGAACAGGGAAAGGACCAGCCAGTGGTGTAAGTGGAAAACCAGGGAGAGTGTGGTGTTCTGGAAGCCCCGCAAGAAAGTGTTTCTAGAATGTGGAGAGACCCAACTGCGTCCAGGACAGCTTAGCACTCCCCTCGAAGTGTCCCGAGGGCATGTTTTGGAGGGAGTTGGATCTGTGTATGTATTGGTCATAGGAAATTTTATGGATAAATAGCTCGTTTCTTTAGGGCAGCATATTGTAATTTTTTTGACCTTTCTATAAATAGGTTGTGATTCAGTTGAAATTATAATGTCACAGGAAGAAAATTCTTGTGATAAAATAACTGCTATATTCTCAGGCCTAACTCAGATATTAATAGAATTCCTAGTTTCACAATTGTTCCTTTAAGTCTATTTCACACAAAATCCAAGAATCGTATCATTTAAATTCTACTTGAAAAAAGACAAAAACCTACATTTTTTGAGAGCTGAACCTATGTGTATAGGTGTTTGTTTTTTTAATGTGGCATCAGTGCCTTTTATTAGAAGTAATCAGAGGGACATCTCAGCTCTTTCCACAGTTTGGCTATTGTGGACATTGCTGCTATAAACATCGGGGTGCATGTTCCCCTTCGGATCCCTACATTTGTATCTTTGGGGTAAATACCCACTAGTGCAATTGCTGGGTCGTAGGGTGGCTCTATTTTTAACTTCTTGAGGAACCTCCGTACAGATGAATGGATAAAGAAGATGTATATATATATACGATGGAATATTACTCAGCCATCAGAAAGGACAAATACTTACCATTTACATCGACATGGATGGAACTGGAGGGGATTGTGCTGAGTGAAGTAAGTCAGTCAGAGAAAGACAATTATCATATGGCTTCACTCATATGTGGAATATAAGAAACGGCGCAGAGGATCATAGGGAAAGGGAGGGAAAACTGAAAGGGAAGTCTTCAGAGAGGGAGACAAACCACAAGAGACTCTTAACTCTGGGAAACAAACTGAGGGTCGCTGGAGGGGAGGTGGATGGAGGGATGGGGTAGCTGGGTGACGGGCATGAAGGAGGGCATGTGATGTGATGAGCACTGGGTGTTATATGCAACTGATGAATCACTGAACTCTACATCTGAAACTAATGATGTACTGTGTGTTGGCTAATTGAATTTAAATTATATATAAAGAAGTAGACAGAGGGAACTAGTTCAGTGCTGGTTGTGATTTTATGTCAGCTCTTTGCTCCTAGAGCTGAGTTCCTTTTGCCTGGAATGTCCGTCCCGCCCCTCGCTAGCCTGGTAAACTCCTACTTATTCTTGAAGATCCAACTCCAGCGTCTTTCCCTTTGCAAAGCCCTACTGATCCCTCCATGTGAAAGAGAGTCCAGCTGTCCTTCCATGGTCGTCCAGCTGGCCCAGGGGCCTGTCGGGGGCAGGGAGCCCTGCTTCCTTTTCATCCCTGGTGCCAAGCATAATGCCTGGCAAGTCAGAGCACACTCAGTGAATGCTGACCAAATTAAAGAGCTTCCAGTTCGCTTAAAATAAACAGGAACTCAAGAAAAGTAAGTTTTAAAATTGATTACTTATATGACCTTTCCTCCTGTGGGCTGGGAGCCATCTTTGTGCCTTTGTATTTCACAGTTTATGGGATCATTCTATTTCCGTTTCTCCTGAAAGAGATTCCACTGTGACAGATTATTTTACTTCCTTTTCCCTTAAAAATAGCACCTGAAATAGTCATCATAAGGTGTGTCAGTCTAAACCAGACCTCTGCGTATGTAGACCCTGCCTGATTTTAGTCCATCATGCACAGAAATTGTGCTACATAAATACGATAGCAGAATTCTGGAATTGTCCAATATCCAACTTTTTCATCATCTCATTATTTTAAATATCTATTACTAATAACTAACCCTATTTTCAAAGAAAATAATTTTATAAAAAATATACAGAAACCATGTAGCCGGGGCGCCTGGGTGGCTCAGTCAGTTAAGCGTCTGCCTTTGGCTCAGGTCATGATCTCAGGGTCCTGGGATTGAGCGCTGTGTCTGGCTCCCTGCTCAGCGGGGAGTCTGCTTCCCCCTCTACCCCTCCCCACAACTCATGCTGGCTCGCTCGCTCTCATTAAAAAAAAAAAAAATCTAAAAAGAAACTATGTTGCCTGTAATTCCAGTATTTTATCTGTTGGTCCCAAATTTATAGATACTGTGCTATTTTCCTCAAATTCTAATATTTAATAGCCAAATTGTGTATCTTTTCCTGTGTTATTGTCCGTCTGCAAGGAGCATAGAAAGGCCTGAGGCCTGACCACATGGAGCCCCTCTGGGTCTGGAAAGCAAGGTGTTGATCCCCGCAAGGTACATGAGCACTGCTGTGCGGGTTTCTGGGGTGGATACAAGGTGATTGCAGTGAGTAAGCATCAGCGTGTGGCACTTTTCACAGCTACTCATGTGTGCGGTTGAGAGTTGTTATGACATGTGGGGACCAGGAATGAGAAATCGGTGACAAGAGAGGATGGAGGCAAAGGAAACTTTTATCAAAGGAAAGAAAGTGCCTTGGCTTTAAAAAGGCTGGTCTCTATCAGGCAGCACAGAGCAGTGATCAAGTGGAAAAAAGGGAGCAGGCAGGCGCCTCATCTAATCATTCTCCTGGGGGCCCAGGTGGACAAATTGGCAACCCTGTTCACAGCTTTTTTTTCCTCTCCCCTTTGTACCATAAGAACTGCTAATCGGATCCATGCTGCTGCAACTGTGGTTAGTTATTAACAGAATAAAAGCAGATTTCTTCAAAAGAACGGGTGGGGGAAAGGACTATACAAAATTGCAAGGTTGTTAGAATCTTAAATGCACAGCAGTCGATTTTTCCCTTATTCTGAATTATACGATGAATACAAGTCTTTCATCTGTCACTATACCCATTTCTTCAGAAGGCCCCCAAATATTAAGCTTCTCAAACAAAAAAGGCATCTTAGAAAGAGGAAAAATATTGAGGAGGAATAAGAATGGGTAAGAGTGGGGGGAAATTAGGTTTTGTTTTTATTAATTTGGCCTAGTGAGAGAGAGATAAACTGCATGCTCGATCTGGTTTCCCCTCCTCTGCCTCTTACCTGACATCAAAGCAGGGATTAGAGCAGATTTCGCTGGTAGCTGTTCTGCATTCTCTGTCTGGTATTGTGCGTGAGTCAAGTTCAGAACCTACCAGTTCCTTATAAGTGACGGAGCGCCGTGGGGCTACACCTCCTGGGCCACGCTGTGTTCCATCCATGCGCACATACACTTCCCCCACCTCGAGGGGGGTTTTCTGCACCCCACAGACCTTCAGATTGGATACCTGAGCTTGAAAGCTATTGACAAGAGGGTATGTCTATGAGAATGCTGAGTATAGACAAGGAGCAGATTTTCAGTCCCGTAGTGTGTATGCTTCATGAAGTACGTCTCTGATGTTCGTAATGGAGACCTCCTGAGATGCCCAAGATGCCCAAAGATGGAAGTGGCTCCTGCTTTCAACCAAATCACATTTCTAGTCCTGTCACCGATTTCCTATTTGTTTCTTCACACCTGAAATGAGCTAGAGTCGATAAACTTTCCCTGAAGTTTTGTCGTTTATTTACTGACCATTTCTTCTTTCCACAACCACAGTTTAGAACCACAGTTTAGTCACTTCACTGGAGTAACTGGGGGAGTGCAGCCCATCTGAACTGAACGGGGCTGAGAGGAGCGTGGCCGGCCACGTGGAGCCATGTTGCTCAGGCCCGGCAGCGGCGACAGAGCAGGAGTGAAAAATCATGCTTCAGTAAAACCAGAAACCACCTTTCCCGCTCCTTCCAGGCCACTTGGGAATAGTCCAAACTAAGAGCATTCTGTTTTAAAGCTGAGAATCTCCTGTATGTAAATGTTTTAGGACTCTAGTTTATCTTCAGTCAAAGCTTGTAGTGACCTAACAGTGAAGTCTAGAAATTGGTATTACCTTGTATTTCCTAGCTTGACTTGTTGCAAACCTACAAGAGCCTGTTCAGGTCTTATCTCAAGTTCTCTGTAGAAAGTGTCCGCCCAGAAAGGCCTGGAATGCGTTTCAGATAATCAGACTACTGAGCTGACTTCCTTGTGAGAGACATGATGTAACTTTAGTATATTTAATTAATAAAAGCAGGCAATTGGAAAAATTCTGGTTTGAATCCAGGGGACTAGATGGAGTAATAATGTATTATACCAAGTTGGTCTCTGTAATCAAAGCAAACAGAACTCTGAAGCATTCGTAGCACACGCCTGTGAAGGCACTGTTCTTCCACAGAGTGCACCACACTGGCATTTTGTTCATGATTTGTCAGCTGATAGGCCTTTGGGGCTCTTCTATCCAGGACGCGCTAGCAGTGAGGGTAAGAAAGAGACTCCAAATCCTCAGGCTACAGCAGGACCAATAGTTGCAAAGCTTAATCCAGCTGATGGTGACTGATGGCTTGTTTAGAATGAAGATGTGTGACTCCCCTTGGGGTTCTGTCATGCTTGGGGCATCCTGGGAATTTCCTCATTCCCTTAATGGCTCAGAAGTACACAGGTCAGGCACACCTCCGCTGTGCTGATGTATCTATATTTTTAGGACCGAAGGGCACATCAGCAGTTGACATTATCTTGGGTAAGGATTTAGAAAAATTTAACCCTACTTTGAATGAACATTTGAGCCATAGGACATGGAAGAGTTTGTCTTCCCAGGCTCAGGCTAACTCTTTAAAGTTGCTGGGGGACCAGGTTGCTATGGTTCGTTCCCACTGGAGGGCACAGGTAGGGGAGAGCGTTACTTTGTGTTTTATACTGCTTTTATTTGAGATGGGGTCACGATGAAGAATTGTGTTGGTAGCGTGCTCACAGCTGCTCTCCCATCCTCCAAACCCCAAGGCAACACCAAATAACATGAAGTACCGTATGTCCACACTCAGGCACTTGAGATAAACTCTTAACTGTATCCACTAAGCTGGAACCTGAGCAGATTCTGTCTTTGAGATGTCTGCTTTGGAGTATATTAAAGTTTCCTTTCTTGAAGCGAATGAACTAGAAGACACTGACAGAAAGATACCACACTCAAAGTAATTTGTGGATTTTCTGGCTCATTTAAATAAATGCTTAAGACGAGGACATTTGATGAATATATGGATTATTGAAAACTCAATTTTCACCCACACTGTTGCCATTAAGCCTTATGCAGGTATTTAAAGTTCACTAAAGAAAATGACTAGTGATATCCTTGCTGCTCAAATTGCAGAGCTGCACTAACTTACCACACACACTGGTTTGGGTACTATCTTAGATAAGATGTCCGAAGATTACCACAGATACGGAGTCCAACTACACAACCCACTGGTGTCCTCTCTGAACCAAATCATATTTGTCATTTATCATGGCAGAAGAAAAGATCCTAGCTGGTACTTCGTGTTTCAGAAATTAAATAACTTCTATGAATACAGCCCACAGTAAGAAGTTACAGTTCTCTTACCAGCAGGATTGGCAGAATATAAGAAATACGTCCTCCAGAAGAGTTATAAAGTCAGGCTGTGGCAGGTAAAACCCATACTTTGCTTTAAAGATTTGGGAAAGAGCTGATTTCCATAACATGAAGAAAGTATGAGGATAACGTCAGAATAAAAGATCCGAAGATCTTAGTTTTGGATGCAGCAGAATTGAGTAACAGGGGGACGTGCAAGATGAAAGTCGATCTGGGTCATGACATACTGGTAATTAGTAGGAATAATTTCTACAATGTGGTTTATTTTTTAACTCCTCACTAAAGTTAGTGTTGCCTCCAAAAATTCTTGAAGAATAACTCAATTCCTAATTGTTAAAAACAATGAAATAGATAGTGATTTTGTCGCAGCATTCTAGGGAAAGAACTTGATCATAGTAGGATTATTAGTAAAGTGACCGGAAGTACTTCCTATTTCTTCTCAAAATTCCACAGCAACCAGTTAGCAATTTAATTCATATGAATTCACAGACCCTACTTTTTTCTAATAAACCTTTCTGACCCTTGTTAATTTCAAGGAATTTATGAATAGGCTCCAAGTCTTTGCTATCAAACACCCCATGGTTCCCCATGTACCTTACCTGTCCTTATTGAGGAAGATTGGATGGCAAAATTGCCCAGGCTTCTATGGATTAACATGTCATTTCATGTTAATTTTAAGAAGCCAATCCCCTTGGATGACCAATGAAGGAATCTCATGTAGGACATGGCCTTCTCCATAGTAAGGGCTCAGTGGTTTTTTACTTCATTGTTTACATTCCAGCACAAGGGTCTCCTATTTACATCAGAACTTGTAAGACAAACACGCACTCTGGATTTTGTTCTCCCTTTATCCACTTTTGCCCAAAGTCAGCTAATGAGACAAAACTGGAAGGAGAAAATGGATTCCTGGCAAAATTGACATCAAGTAAGATCTGTCATTCAAACTCCAGTGTTGCCATGTTGATTAATTATATCACTGTCATATCTTAGAAAACTAAAACCTTTCTACTTTTGTTGATTATTATCATTATTATTATTCTGGCTGCAATAGTGTAAACGGAGGAAATCTGCTTTTTCTCTGGCTACTACAACTTTTGAAAAATGGAATTTCTGGGTGTTTCTTTGCCTATTAGTATTGCATATTAAGATAGCACAGTATTACTTGAAAAAGGATGAATGATGTGTTTGCCAGAGGCTGTTGTAGTTCAGAGTTAGTGGTTTTTTTTTTTTTTTTTAAGATTTATTTATTTATTTTGAGAGAGCAAGAATGAGAGAGAGAGAGAGAGTACATGAGTGGGGGAGGGTCAGAGGGAGAAGCAGGCTCCTCGCTGAGCAGGGAGCCCAATGCGGGACTCGATCCCAGGACTCCGGGATCATGACCTGAGCCGAAGGCAGTTGCTTAACCAACTGAGCCACCCAGGCGCCCCTGGAGTTAGTGTTTTTGTTCTTACTGAATTTCTGTAGTCGTATGTTGTAGTCATTTAGAAAGGAATTAACCCAGGAAGTTTTAGCCTCAATAGAGGATTAATGTGGAAATGCTATTCATCTCATGTTTATTGTCTGCTCCCCCAAAACAACAGTGATAGAGTATAACTTACATGATTGCATCTCACCAGTAATTCTGATCTGTTTGTTTATTTTGGTCTGGCCAAAAAAGTTGAGAAAATAAAACTGCAAAAATCATCACTTAGCTAACAGTTTACCTGTTAAATGCAATTACCATTTAAATCTTAGAACTGTGCTTGCATTAAGTACTGAGGAAGCTGGTGCATCCTACACTAGATCTGATTTTAAAACGACATAAACCAAATTCTGTTCCTGACATATATTTATGTAGTCCTCTTTGCTCAGTATGGGGGAGTGTGTCAGGTTTATATGTCATCGCTATTGTTAATAAATACCATTTGATATTTATTGACTTTTTAAGTAAGTGGCCCTGAAATGCTTCTTTTTTACTGGTACTGTCACTTAAAACAGGAGTTAGCAAACTACCACCTTTGGGCCAAATCCAGCTCACCACCTGTCTTTGTAAATAAAGTTTTATTTATGCTATTTCATTTATGTATTATCCGTGGTGCTTTTGCACTGCAACAGCTGAGTTGAATAGTTGCAACAGAGAACATATGGCCTGCAAAAGCCTGAAATAGTTACTATCTGGCAATTTACAGAAAAAGTTTGCTTATCCCTGATCTATAATAATAAAACTATGCGATTACTGATAACTAAAGATTTAATTAACTATTAGTCTAGGCTTGGGGTAATCTGTCAAACCTTTATTTATTCAACAAATATTTATTGAATGCTTACAATATGTCTGGTTCACCAGACATAGAGGGGAACAAAACAGACAATTCTCTGTATACTTGGAACTTGAATTTTAGTGAGATGAGACAAACAGTAAACAGGTAAAATAAGAATTTAGGTGAGTGCTAGGACTCTGTCACCTGTAAGAACTTAGCACTTGTAAGTACTGACTGTCCCACCATCTTACTCTGTGAACTACACCAGGCTGTAATATATTCATGTCTCAGTCTAAACACTGTAAGTTATACATTGCTGGGTATGTGCTGATTTATAAGGCACACATGTACTAGCCTCTTTTCTCCCAATTCTGTTATATACTAAAATCCCAATGTTTTGTTACTAAAAATGTTTACTTTGATGATTATCATGATTCATTTCTTAAAAGTTCTTTTTAATTGGAAAAATTTCCCTCAAATCTATCCTAGTGTAAAAATTCCAAGGAAAGTATTAGCAAACAAAATTCAACAGTACATTAAGAAAATAATGCCAGAAGACTAAGTGAAATTTATTCCAGGAATGCAAGGTTGGTTCATTATTAACAACTGCAGTAATATTATATACAGTGGAAATAAATTGGCCAAAAATATCTCCTTTAATAAAATTCAATACCCAATCATGATAAGAACACTCAATGAAATAGAAATTGAGGGGTACTTTCTCAACATGGTAAAGTATGTATGCCTTAGTTTAAAAACCAGTATCTTATGTAGTGGGAAATCATTAACGACATTTCCACTAAAATGCAAGCAAGGCACTGTCTCCACTTTGTCTCCACCACCACTCAACAATATTCTGGAGGTGTTGGCCAGCACAGTTAGACGAGAGAACTCCCAGGCATAAAAATGGGTATAGAAGAAATAAAATTGTCTACAGATGATGTCATAGTAAACCTGGAAAACCCTAAAGAATCAATGATAAACTATAGAAGAATTCAGTGTTGTAGCAGGATATAAAATTAATATACAAGAAGCAATAGCCTATAGCATTACATATCAACTATACTTCAATTAAAAAAAATTGGCTGGGAAGATGACAGAGTAGGAGGACCCTAAGGTTGCCTTGTCCCAGGGATACAACTAGATACCACCCATATCGGCATAAAAAACCCAGGAAGCAAGGAAGCAACCCGAAGATTGGCAGAACAGACTCCACAACTGAAGGCAGGGAAGAGGCCACACTGAAGAAGGTACAAGAGTGAAGACAGGGTCTGGGACCATGGCCCTCCTCGATGGGGATGGCGTCTATGGTGTGGAGAAGGGCAGAATACAGGCTTGCGCATTGGGAAGCCCACAAACAGGGAGGCTGTATCTCCATAATATTTGCTTTTGAAAAAGAGAGGGGCTAAATTTTGTGAGTTCTGAAAACCAGCTGGACTTAAAGCCTGGAATTTTAAGTCAGCTGGCTCAGCTCTGGGAGAGCTGGAGGGCTTTAGGAAGTGGAGTCCCCGCCTTTAAGGAGACAGCAGGACAAACAGCCCATGAAGATATAGTACAGCATAGAACCAGCAATTTGAAAAACACTGGGGACAGATGGGAGGCAGAGTGATTTGCTTATCACTGAGTGCTGCCCAGGGAGACAGGGAGCACAGGGAGACCTTTCCAGGAACAAAGGAGCAGGCAGGCACCATTTCTCTTCCTGGCCCTCCAGCATAAACAGTGGCCACCTGCAGTAACCAGCCCAACGCTGACACTTTTTACCTAACGTACTTGCACCAGGCCCCGCCCTACTGCACTTGCATGGATCTGCCCTTCCCAGTTAGGCTTCCCTGAGTCCCCTAGCTGTGGATCCCTCCCCCGAGAAGACTGGTGCAAACCCTGCCAACACCACATCTCCTGACCTGCACATTTTATGGGACCTCAGGTCCAGTAGGGGCAGGCGTTGTTTTGCAAACACACCACTGCACACCCTGCTGCCTACAATTTGCAAAGAGAGCCTCTGCAGACAACTGGGTTAAAGGAAAAAGAGGCCAAGGATCAACAGCAGAGCACAGGCAACACACATAGGAGACACTCCCTGAAGTGCCAGGCCCTGGGGAACAGGGGACATGGCACTTCAGGACACTAGAGGACCTCGTCTTCAAAAGGCTCATATCGTTAAGAACAAGAGAAATGCTGACTTTCCTAACACAGAAACAGACACAGAAAGTAAGACAAAATGGGGAGACAGAGAAGCATCTTCCATATGAAAGAAGAGGCTCAAACCACAGCAAGAGACCAAAGCAAAATGGATAGAAGTAATATGCCTGATAGAAAATTTAAAGCAGAAAAAGTGGAGGACATCAGTGAGACCCTTAACACAGATAAAAAAGAACCCATCGAAATTAAGAATACAATAAATGAAATTTAAAATAACATTTGATGGAATAAATAGTAGGCCAGATGAAGAACAGGATCTAATGAACGACCTGGAAGACAGACTAATGGAAAGTAACCACACTGACCAGAGGAGAGGAGAGAAAATTATGCAAATTGAAAATAGTCTTAGGGAACTCAGTGACTCCATCCAGTGTAATAACATCCGCATTAGAGTGATCTCACAAGAAGAGAGAGATAGGAGGCAGAAAATTCATTTGAAGAAATAATAGCTGAAAACTTCCCTAATCCAGGGAAGGAAGCAGAGCTCCAGATCCAGGAGGCACAGAGATCCCCCAAAAATCCAACCCAAGGAGGTCCATAACAAGGCACATAGTAATTAAAATGTCAGAAAGCAGCAATAAACACAAAAATTTTAAAGCAGCAAGAGGAAGGAAGACAGTTGCATTTAAGAGAAACCCCATAAGGCTATCAGCAGGTTTTTCAGCAGAAACTTTGCAAGCCAGTAGAGAGTGGCATGATATATTCAAAGTGCTGAAAGGGAAAAATCTGCAGTCAAGAATACTCTATCCATCAAGTCTATCATTCAGAATAGGATGGATAAAGAGTTTCTCAGACAAAAACTAAAAGACTTCATGACCACTAAACCAGCTCTACAAGAAATATTAAGGGGGACTATTTGAATGGAAAGGAAGTCTGTAAGTGAGAGTATGAAAGGTGAAAAACACAAAAGCAGTAAAAATAAGTATTTCTGTAAAAATCATTTGAGGGATTCATAAAATATAAGGTTGTAATATGACACCATATACCTAAAACATGGGGGCAAGAGGAGTAAAGGATGAGTTCAAATTTAAGTGACTATCAACGTAATATAGACTGCTGTGTGCAGAAGATGTTATATACAAACCTAATGTAACTACAATTGAAAACCAGTAATCAATAAGCAAAAAAGAAAAGAATCCAAGTGTATCGGTAAAGAAAGCCAGGAAACCATGAAAGAGCAGAAGAAAGGATCAGAGAAAATTTATAGAAACAACCACAAAACAAGTAATGAAGTGGCAATAAATACGTATCTAGCAATAATTACTTTGAATGTAAATGAACTAAATGCTCCAATCAAAAGACATAAGGTGACAGAGTGAATAAAAAACAAGACCCCTCTATATGCTGCCTACAAGAGACTAATTTCAGACCAAAAGTCACCTGTACATTGAAAATGAGGGGATAGAGACACATTTATCATGCAAATGGATGCCAGAAGACAGCCAGGATAGCCGTACTTACATCAGAGAAAATAGAATTCACAACAAAGATAGTAACAACAGACAAAGAAGGACACTATATAATAATAAAGGGATTATATAGTAATATAGCCCACAAGAGGATATGAAATTGTAAACACTTATGCACCCAACATGGGAGCACCCAAATACATAAAACAGTTAATAACAAACATAAAAGAAATAATAGTAATACAATACTAGTAAGGGACTTCAACACCCCACTTACATTGATGAACAGATTATCCAACCAGAAAATCAACAAGGAAACAGTGGCTTTGAATGACACACTGGACCAGATGGATCTAAAGACATATTCAGAACATTCCATCCTTAAACAGTCGAATACACATTCTTTTCAAATGCACACAGAATGTTTTCCAGAGTAGACCACATATTAGGCCACAAAACAAGTCTCAACAAATTAAAAAAATCGAAGTCGTACTGTGTATCTTTTCTGACCACAGCTCTATGGAACTAGAAATCAACCATAAGAAAAAATCTGGGAAGAGCACAAATACATTGAGATTAAATAATAGGCTATTAAACAATGAGTGGGTCAACTAAGAAATCAAAGAAGAAATAAAAATTACATGGATGCAAATGAAAATGAAAAAACAGTGATCCAAAATCTTTGGGTTGCAGCAAAAGAGGTTGTAAGAAGGAAGTTTATAGCAACACAGGCCTACCCCAAGAAGCAAGAAAAGTCTCAAATAAACAACTTAATGTTACACCTGAAGGAGCTAGGGGAAAAAAGAATGAACAAAACCTAAACCCAGCAAAATGAAGGAAATAATAAGGATTAGAACAGAAATAAATGCCATAGAAACTAAAAAAGATCAGTGAAACCAGGAGCTGGTTCTTTGAAAAGATCAACAAAATTGATAAACCTCTAGCTAGACTCATTTAAAAAAGAAAAAAAGGAAAGTACCCAAATAATCAAAATTACTAATGAAGGAGGAGAAATAACAGCCAACACCATAGAAATACAAACAATTGTAACAATATTATGAAAACGTATATGCCAACAAATTGGACAACTTAGAAAGAAGGGAAATTTTCCGAGAAACAAAACCTACCAAAACTAAAGCAGAAGAAATAGAAAATCTGAACAGACCAATCACCAGCAATGAAATTGAATCAGTAATCCAAAAACTTGCAACAAATAAAAGTCCAGGACCAGGTGGCTTCACAGGCAAATTCTACCAAACATTTAAAGAACCCATTCTTCTTAATACCCATTCTTACCCATTCTTCTTAATACCAATTCTTCTTAAACTATTCCAAAAGTACAAGAGGAAGGATCACCCTGATATCAAAACTAGATAAAGACACCACAACAAAAGAGAACTACAGGCCAGTATCTCTCATGAATATAGGTGGAGAAATCCTCAACAAAATATAAGCGAACCCAACCTAACAATACATTTAAAAAATCATACACCATAACAAACTGGGACTTATTCCCAGGATACAAGTGTGGTCCAGCACTCACAAAACAATCAACGTGATATGTCACAACAATAAGAAAGGATAGGAGCCATATGTTCACTTTAATAGACACAGAAAAAGCATGTAACAAGGTGCAACATCCATTTATGACAAAAACTCTCAACAAGGTGCCACATCCATTTATGATAAAAACTCTTACGATAGATACAGATTTAGAGGGAACATACCTCAACATAGTAAAGTCCTTATTTGAAAAACCCACAGCCAACATCATACTCAGTGGGGAAAAACTGAGAGCTTTTCCTCAAGGGTCAGGAATAAGACAAGAATGTCCACTCTCACCATTTTTATTCAGCGTAATACTGGAAGTCCTAGCCACAGCAATTAGACAACATACAGAAATAAAAGGCATCAAAATTGGTAAGGAAGAAGTAACACTTTCTCTATTTGCAGATGACATGTTAACTATATGTAGAAAACCCTGAAGGCTTCCCTGAAAAACTACTAGAACTGATAAATGAATTAAGTGAAGTCACAGGATACAAAATCAATGTACAGAAATCTGTTACATTCCTATACATTAATAACAAAGTAGCAAAAACTGAAACTAAGAAAACAATCCCATTTACAGTTGCACCGAAAGCAATAAAATATCGAGGAATAAACTTAACAAAAGTGGTGAAAGACCTGTACTCCAAAAACTATAAAACACTGATGAAGGAAATTCAAGACAACACAAAGAAATGGAAAGACATTCCATGCTCATGGGTTGGAAGAACAAATATTGTTAAAATATCTATACTATCCAAAGTAATCTATAGATTTAATGTAATCCCTATCAAAATACCAACAACAGTTTTCACAAAACTAGAACAAACCTAAAATTTGTATGGAACCACAAAAGACCTTGAATAGCCAAAGCAATCTTGAAAAAGAAAAACAAAACTGGAGGTATCACAATTCTAAATTTCAAGTTCTATTACAAAGCAGTAGTAATTAAGACAGTATGGTATTGGTATAAAAACATATATAGATCAATGAAACAGAATAGAAAACCCAGAAATAAGCCCACAACTATATGGTCAATTAATCTTTGACAAAGGAGGAATGAATATACAATGGGAAAAAACATTTTCAACAAATGGTGTTGGGAAAACTTGACAGCTACATGTGAAAGAATGAAACTGGACTACTTTCTTATACCATCCACAAAAATAAACTCGAAATGGATTAAAGACTTAAATGTGAGACCCAAAACCATAAAGATCCTTGAAGAGAACACAGGCTGTAATCTCTCTATCGGCCGTAAGCAACATTTTTCTAGATATGTCTCCTCAGGCAAAGGACATAAAAGCAAAAATAAACTACTGGGACTACATCAAAATAAAAACTTTCTGTGCAGCAAAGGAAACAATCAACAAAACTGAAAGGCAACTTACTGAATGGGAGAAGATATTTGCAAATGACATATCTGATAAAGGGTTAGTATCCAAAGTATACAAGGCGTTGATACAACTCAATACCCAAAATGGGCAGATACATGAACAGACATTTCTCCAAAGAAGACACCCAGATGGCCAACAGACACATCCTCAACATCACTCATCATCAGGGAAATGCAAATCAAAACTACCATGAGATATTATCTCATACCTATCAAAATGACTAAAATCAACAACACAAGAAATAACAGGTATTGGTGAGGATGTGGAAAAACAGGAACCCTCATGCACTGTTAGTGGGAATGCAAACTGGTGCAGTCACTCTAAAACAGTATGGAGCTTCCTCAAAAAAGTAAAAATAGAGCTCTCCTACAATCAAAGAATCACACTATTGGGTATTTACTCCCAAAATATAAAAACACTAATTCAAAGGGATACATGCACACCTATGATTATAGCAGTATTATTTACAATAGCCAAGATATGGAAGCAACCCAAGTGGCCATCAATAGATGAATGGATAAAGAAGATGTGGTACAGATATACAATGGGATAGTATTCAGCCATTAAAAAAAAAAAATGAATGAAATCTTGCCATTTAGCACAACATGGATAGAGCTAGGGAGTATAATGCTAAGTGAAATAAGTCAGTCAGAGAAAGACAAAACCATATGATCTTATTCATATGTGGACTTTAAGATACAAATGAGCAAAGGGAAAAAAGTTCTCTCTTTTTTTCTAAGAGAGAACTAAGAAACAGATTCCAAAGAGAGAACTAAGAGTCATTTATTTATTTGACACAGAGAGAGAGAGAGAGAGCACAAGCAGGGGGAGCAGCAGAGGTAGAGGGAGAAGCAGGTTCCCCGCCGAGCAAGGAGCCCGATGTGGGGCTCGATCCTAGGACCATGGGATCATGACCCGAGCCGAAGGCAGCTGCTTAACCGACTGAGCCACCCAGCGCCCTCAAGAATTCTTAACTACAGAGAATAAACTGATAGGTACCGCAGGGTGGGTTGGTAGGGTTATGGAGGAAATTGGAAATGGGGATTAAAGAGTACCCTTATCATGATGAAAAAATAAAATGAAAAAAGCAATAGCCTTCCTCTACACAAGCAATAAACAGTTAAAAGACATACTATTAGAGAAAATCCCATTTGTAATAGCAACAAAGAAGATTAAATGCTCAGGAATAAATTTAACATAAAATGCACAAAACTTTTATGTACTTGGAAGAAACTAAAGAATACATGAACAATGAAAGATGTTCAGTTTTGGTAGAGTTGCTCATAATATGTTCTTATAATTGTTTGTATTTCTTTGGTGTTGGTTGTGATCTCTCCTCTTTCATTCATGATTTTGTTGATTTGGGTCATTTCTCTTTTCTTTTTGATAAGTCTGGCCAGGGGTTTATCAATCTTGTTAATTCTTTCAAAGAACCAGCTCCTAGTTTCGTTGATCTGTTCTACTGTCTATGCCAGCAAATTAGATAACCTGGAAGAAATGGATGCATTCCTACAGATGTATCAACTACCAAAACTGAACCAGGAAGAAAGAGAAAACCTGAACAGACCTATAACCACTAAGGAAATTGAAGCAGTCATCAAAAATCTCCCAAAAAACAAAAGCCCAGGGCCAGATGGCTTCCCAGGGGAATTCTACCAAACATTTCAAGAAGAATTAATACCTATTCTTCTGAAACTGTTCCAAAATATAGAAATGGAAGGAAAACTTCCAAACTCATTTTATGAGGCCACCATTACCTTGATCCCCAAACCAGACAAAGACCCCATCAAAAAGGAGAATTACAGACCAATATCCTTGATGAACATGGATGCAAAAATTCTCACCAAAATACTAGCCAATAGGATCCAACAGTACATTAAAAGGATTATTCACCACAACCACGTGGGATTTATCCCTGGGCTGCAAGGTTGGTTCAACATCCGCAAATCAATCAAAGTGATACAATACGTTAACAAAAGAAAGAACAAGAATCATATGATCCTATCAATAGGTGCAGAAAAAGCATTTGACAAAGTACAGCATCCTTTCTTGATCAAAACTCTTCAGAGTATAGGCATAGAGGGTACATACCTCAATATCATAAAAGCCGTCTATGAAAAACCCACAGCGAATATCATTCTCAATGGGGAAAAACTGAGAGCTTTCCCCCTAAGGTCAGGAACGTGGCAGGGATGTCCACTATCACCACTGCTATTCAACATAGTATTAGAAGTCCTAGCCACAGCAATCAGACAACCAAAAGAAATAAAAGGCATCCAAATCGGCAAAGAAGAAGTCAAACTTCCACTGTTTGCAGATGATATGATACTTTATGTGGAAAACCCAAAAGACTCCACCCCAAAACTACTAGAACTCATACAGGAATTCAGTAAAGTGGCAGGATATAAAATCAATGCACAGAAATCAGTGGCATTCCTATACACCAACAACAAGACAGAAGAAAGAGAAATTAAGGAGTCGATCCCATTTACAATTGCACCCAAAACCATCAGATACCTAGGAATAAATCTAACCAAAGAGGCAAAGAATCTGTACTCAGAAAACTATAAAATACTCATGAAAGAAATGGAGGAAGACACAAAGAAATGGAAAAACGTTCCATGCTCATGGATTGGAAGAACAAATATTGTGAAGATGTCAATGCTACCTAGAGCAATCTACACATTCAGTGCAATCCCCATCAAAATACCATCCACTTTTTTCAAAGAAATGGAACAAATAATCCTAAAATTTGTATGGAACCAGAAAAGACCCCGAATAGCCAGAGGAATGTTGAAAAAGAAAAGCAAAGCCGGCAGCATCACAATTCTGGACTTCAAGCTCTATTACACATTTGTAATCATCAAGTCAGTATGGTACTGGCACAAAAACAGACACATAGATCAATGGAACAGAATAGGGAGCCCAGAAATGGACCCTCAACTCTATGGTCAACTAATCTTCAACAAAGCAGGAAGGAATATCCAATGGAAAAAAGACAGTCTCTTCAACAAAGGGTGTTGGGAAAATTGGACAGCCACATGCAGAAGAATGAAACTGGACCATTTCCTTACACCACACACAAAAATAGACTCCAAATGGTTGAAAGACCTCAATGTGAGACAGGAGTCCATCAGAATCCTAGAGGAGAACACAGGCAACAACCTCTTCGACCTCAGCCGCAGCAACTTCTTCCTAGATACATCACCAAAGGCAAGGGAAGCAAGGGCAAAAATGAACTATTGGGACTTCATCAAGATAAAAAGCTTTTGCACAGCAAAAGAAACAGTCAACAAAACCAAAAGACAACCGACAGAATGGGAGAAGATATTTGCAAATGACATATCAGATAAAGGGCTAGTATCCAAAATCTGTAAAGAACTTACCAAACCCAACACCCAAAGAACAAATGATCCAATCAAGAAATGGGCAGAAGACACGAACAGACATTTTTCCAAAGAAGACATCCAAATGGCCAACAGACACATGAAAAAGTGCTCAACATCGCTTGGCATCAGGGAAATCCAAATCAAAACCTCAATGAGATACCACCTCACACCAGTCAGAATGGCTAAAATTAACAAGTCAGGAAATGATAGATGTTGGAGGGGATGCGGAGAAAGGGGAACCCTCCTACACTGTTGGTGGGAATGCAAGCTGGTGCAACCACTCTGGAAAACAGTATGGAGGTTCCTCAAAAAGTTGAAAATAGAGCTACCCTATGATCCAGCAATTGCACTACTGGGTATTACAAATGTAGGGATCCGAAGGGGTACGTGCACCCCGATGTTTATAGCAGCAATGTCCACAGTAGCCAAACTGTGGAAAGAGCCAAGATGTCCAACAACAGATGAATGGATAAAGAAGATGTGGTATATATATACAATGGAATATTATGCATCCATCAAAAGGAATGAAATCTTGCCATTTGCAACGACGTGGATGGAACTGGAGGGTGTTATGCCGAGCGAAATAAGTCCATCAGAGAAAGACATGTATCGTATGACCTCACTGATATGAGGAATTCTTAATCTCAGGAAACAAACTGAGGGTTGCTGGAGTGGGGTGGGGTGGGAGGGATGGGGTGACTGGGTGATAGACACTGGGGAGGGTATGTGCTCTGGTAAGCGCTGTGAATTGTGCAAGACTGTTGAATCTCAGATCTGTACCTCTGAAACAAATAATGCAATATATGTTAAGAAAAAAAAAAAAGATAGCAGGAGGGGAAGAATGAAGGTGGGGCAATTGGAGGGGGAGATGAACCATGAGAGACGATGGACTCTGAAAAACAAACTGAGGGTTCTAGAGGGGAGGGGGGTGGGAGGATGGGTTAGCCTGGTGATGGGTATTAAAGAGGGCAGGTTCTGCATGGAGCACTGGGTGTTAATGCATAAACAATGAATCATGGAACACTACATCAAAAACTAATGATGTAATGTATGGTGATTAACATAATAAAAAATAATTCTCAAAAAAATAATATAAGAGGATACACAGGTATGCTTTCATTTATGAAAAAAGTATGTAGCAAAGACAAACCGAAACCTAAAAAGATTGTTTTTTGTAAAGGGCAACTGGGAAAGAAGTGGAAAGGAGGAGAAATAGAAATAGGGCAGCAGGGTTGAGGAGGGACTGACTCTTTGGCATGTATCTTTTTGTATCACTCTGACTTAGGGAACTATGGAATTATTTCACATACCCCCTGAATATCGAAACAGTTAAAGCCAATCAAGGTGTGAAGGGAATGCAGAATGGCAAGAAGTCCTAACAAATAGCTCTGTGTTCTTCACAGTGATGTAGATTAGTAATTCTGAAATTACCTTGTGTATATAATAGAATTGAACAGATTAGTAAATTGATTTAGATAATGAGAACAGAGTTTCTTACTCTTGTAAAAATAAGTCATAATAAGGAAAGAAGGAAGGCTAAAATATACCCTCCAATTCTGGATTGGAATCAGAGGTATTTCCATAAGCTCACCGTTAATACACACAAATACGGAAGTGTAGATGGGCATATATGTATGGGTTAGTGTACATCGGCATATTTCCTACTTCTGTTCACTGAGAGGGCCTAGAAGCAGTAACACCCCAGAAATAATGAGCAGACCTACTGCCCAGACCTCAGTCTGCGAACATTGTCTTCCAGTATAAAGAACCAGCACTCCTAGGAGAAGTGGTTGATTACAGGGCTAGGTCAGGAAAACTGCAGAATGAGCCTGCAGTATCTTATGATTCCAAAAACTAAGGATTTGAAGGAGCTTCTGATGGCCAAAGCTGGAACAATTTGAGCAACAAAATAATGTCAATGTTGGATTTTAACCAACGGAATAAAATAAATATCAATGAGTGTATTTGTTTTTTGTTCTTTTAACAAAGTACTACACACTTAGCAGTTGAAAACAACACACATACACTGTTTCACAGTTTCCATGGCCAGGCATCCAGGCACAGCCTTGTTCGGTCCTCTGTTTAGGGCCTCATAAGGCTGCGGAGTGTCAGATAGTCTGTCTTCTCATCTGGAGGCTCAACGAGGAAGAATCTGCTTCCAATCTCATTCAGATTGTTGGAAAAATTGCCTGCGGTTGTGGAAGTGAGGCCCTCAAGTTCTGGAGGCTGCCTGTCCTTGCCATGTGGCTCAGTTCGCATCATGGGAGCTTCCTTTAAGGCCATTGGAAGCACGGGTCTGGTCAGAGAAGCCTGGGTCCTCTTTGAAAGTCGGGTCTGCACAGCATCGTCACCCTTTTGATTATCTCAAAGCCAGCCGATTAGGGACTTTAATTATATCTGTAATACGCCTTTAATTTTGCCATGTAATGTAATTTTAGGAGTGATATTTCATTACTTTTGTTATATTCTTTGGTTAAAGCCAAGTCATGGGTTCTGCCCTCCGTCAAGAAGTGGGGATTACACGATGATGTGACTTGGTGGAAGTCATCCTGTAGTGTGTCTTCTACAATGAGTTTTTGTGGATAAAAATAAATAGTCTTGGGCGCCTGGGTGGCTCAGTTGGTTAAGCGACTGCCTTCGGCTCAGGTCATGATCCTGGAGTCCCGGGATCGAGTCCCGCATCGGGCTCCCTGCTCAGCAGGGAGTCTGCTTCTCCCTCTGACCCTCCTCCCTCTTATGCTCTCTGTCTTTCATTCTCTCTCTCGCAAATAAATAAAATCTTAAAAAAAAAAAAATTTAAATAAAAAAATAAATAGTCTTATAAATACATACACAAATGGGGAAGAAGAGCTAGTTCTTCCTCACAATAGATTTCCATTAATAAATGCAGAGAGAAAGAAGGGAATAAAGGATCATCATTACAAACAGTATTGTAATAAACATTACAGACAGGGTTCTGTAATGGATGCTAAAGTTAGTGCGTGCAAGTTTGACAGGGACAGGATTTGCATAGTCTCCAATATCTTCCCTAAGATACTCACAACTACAAAGGACAAAATAGTAATTTTATATTGGAGAGATTTGGTTGACACCTAACTTTTACCAAATTATCAAGGTAAACAGCACCAGAAATGAAACATACCAATGTCATGAGTAGTACTCTCCAAAAGCATCAAGTTCATAAAACATAAGGAAAGACTGAGGGTCTTTTATAGGCTGGAGGAGACTAAGGAGAAATAACTAAATGCAGTGTGAGATCCTAGAATGGAAGAAGGAAAAACAATGGTGAAATTCAAATAAGATCTTTAGCTAATAGTGTGGTACCATGTTAAGTGCTTCTAGATAATTGTATTATGGTTATATAAGATGTGAACACCAGGGGACGTGGGCTAAAGGATTTATAGGAACTCATTGTACTCATTTTGTAACTTCTTTAAGTGTAAAATTAAAAGTTTTTAATAAAAAAATCATGGTATAGACTTCTGAGAGTTTTAAGTTGTCAACAGTAGAAATTCAGGTGACATTGATGCTTCATTTTTATTTTGTTGCACCAAGATTTTGTACAATATTGTATATACGGTCATTGGAGAATGAATACATAGCTGTAAAGTGGTGGGGTTTATTCTAACTCAGCATAGTTTTTTCCAGTTGTAAAGTTTTTTCCATTGTGTTTGCATCATTATAGACACAGACAAGGGGGAAATGGCTTTCTTTAAAAACTCCGTTTTAATGTTAAAGCCTTCCCATAAAGTTCGTTTGTTTACTATGCATGGCAATATTCTCTTTTAAAATAATTACCAAATTTTGTTTAAAAGGTTTTACTTACGAGAAACATATGTCCTGTAAAAATCTATGGTTTTGAGGGTATTTATTTAATTCATTTGGTTCAGAGGGCTCTGAATTGTCTTCTTTATATGGACCATGGACACAAATGAATCCTGTATTATATTTCTCAGATATATTTTCTGATTCATCAGCTACTATGACTGTGCTTCGTTCTACCTATGCATATGGAGGATGAAGTTATTTCTTAGTAACTATGAAACTGTTGGTGGAAAGATAGGGGGTAAAAACACATGGGGAACTTAAAGCGGTTTGCTCAAATCTATCTTTACCAGGAAAAGGCTCTTGTTTATTTCTTTAAGGGATGGATTTAATAATAAATGTTCTCATTGCTGTAAAGAGATATCTGTCTTAGAATTGCACCAGACAAGCATAGTGCTGCTTGGATGTGGCAGTATTTTATGAATTCATGAGATGGGTTTCTTACATCCTTTTTTTATTCTTACTTGATATATTGTACGTGAGAGCAGTGCCTTGGCCGTGTAAGTAGTGGTGTCCTATAGTAACGCAGAATTACTGTTCGCTTTGCTGTCATGGGTCTATGAATTCGGTCCGTCATACAGAAACAATCACTATAATGTAAGCACTTACTGTCTTCATGCAGCTGATTCCCCGGTGACATTTGAAAAAGTCAGGCTTTGGCTGCAGAGTGCTTTCCATTTCTAAATGGGCTGCAGATTTGGGAGCCTTAGGGCATTTCATAGGAAGCACATGACCCTGAGTAGACACAGCAACTTTTGTGTGTCTGTAGCCATGTTGATGACCAGTGTTTATCCTTGAAATTGTTTTCATCCAGAATGTTGTTTTTTTTACTTTACATTTAATTATTTGGTGCTCACACTAATTTACTACAAATGTCTAGGAGTAGAATGAATGGCTGAATAGAGGCTGGACTGTTTGTCCAGGGTTTTTATACACTAGGTGTGGCTGTAACTTACGAGCTACTCCTAGTGGTCTCTCCACACACACTTCTCAGTGTCTATAAATTCAGGTCTTGGTTTTCACTTTATTCGAGAATGAGAAGGGCATTTGAACCCAGGAGCACTCAGAAATACATTCACAGGTTTTACATGCATTCTCTTCTGAAAGTGAGAAGCCTAAACTCCCAAAAACAATTTCAGGATTTTTAAAATAAGTTCTATTTTCACAACAATGTGTACGTATTATCTAAGTGGAAAATCATCTTCCTGCCCCTCTGGCTGCCACAGTTACAGCTGTTATTGGGATTAGTAATGAGTGACAGTCCTGAGAGACTCTGGGGACCGTGCTCTTCCTGGTCTGTAGTCAGGCTGCGTGGCCTCACAGAGATGCCATTGGTTAGAAAGAGGAGAGGGTGGTTGTTCAGCATAAAACGCCAGGCTCTGCAGCGTGACCTTCACTGGGTGAATTGGTGGTGATGTTCAATACATCAGTTTCTTTCTCTACTCAGTTGTGATTCTTGTAGCAATATACAAAACCATAGAAAAGTAGGTCCTGTGATATCAGAGCAGTTAGCCTGACCTAGCATGATCATAGACCACAGTACCAGAGGGTGATGCAGGGAGATCCATATATGCTTGCATGCATGTATGTATGTATGTATGTACCATGTAGGTATGTATATTTGTCTATTTCGGTCTTTCAGTTTATTTTAGTAAAGGAGGAGATTACAAGATAAAGCAGCAAGGTCTTCATGCCCTGAGAGCTAGCACCTTGAGGATTGCGCTAAATTCAGTTGCCTTCTTCAATAATATTTTTAGTCAAAATGTATCTAAACCTCTGAGCCAGAAAGTGAGTTGAGATCTCAAGTACCGCTGATGATTCTTAAATTTCAAAATCCTGTCTCCTGCCTTCACATGATTCATTGTCTCCCTTTAGTTAATAACAATAATAAGTATCTTTTCCTTTAATTCATATGCTCAGATTAAGGGCCATTAAATAACAAAGTTTTATTAATATTTGTTATGCTAATGAAGGGATTAAAGGAGTAAAAGACATGATTCCTGTCTCAAGGAGCTTACATTATAGTTTGAAGACAAACTGAGCACACATTAAATAAATGGAAATCAAATAGATGTTAATAGGTGCTGTTGCTTTATTAGCAATAAAGATCAAAAAAGTTGCAGAATACTTCCCTGTTTGATGCTAATATATACTACATTTTATAGTAGTATGTTTTATGTTTTTTCACAAAGGTCTTCTGTGTTTATGTTAAATCTCTGATTAATTATAAAGATTGTTTTAGAAATTGGTCGCTATTTCTACATTGAATAAATATTTACCAACGAAAAACTGTTGGCCACTCTGCATGCCTGGCCACTTGGAAACTAGTTCAAACTCAGGAGGAGGAGTTTAGTTCATTAGTCTTGGATTTTGTTAAGTGCGTTAAAGTGTATGTCAGATCTCTGCTGCTAATTTATTTGTGAGTTTGGGAACTCCTTCAGTAAGAAATGAAACTTCTCAGGAGGTCATTTGCTGAATAATGATTATCCATGTTTCTTCTTCATTTTACCAGAAAGGGGCAATGTAGCCCACTTTTTGAGCCCTGTCTCTTTCAATATGGGACCGTACCTTCTGTAATTGTTAAATTAAATAAATGTAACTTTGTCTTGGTTTTTGCACAATTGCAGCATTAATATAGAGGGCTCCCCATCCCCGCTTCCCTTCCTGTGTTTTCCAGGCAGTCAGATGCCTCCTCAGCCACCTGGAAGCCAGTCAGAATCCAGTTCCCATCCTGCCTTGAGCCAGTCACCAATGCCACAGGAAAGAGGTCAGTCTTCAGTTCATATCTTATATATCTTTGTGTTTTGAGTATATAAGACTTACATGAATTTGGTCATCTTTCCATCTCCTTATAGATAATGTTTCTTCATCAGATGAACAAAATAAGAACATACGTACAACAAATATGGAAGAGAAGGATGCTTTCTTGCAGATTAGGTGAAGTTTGACCAAGCACAGTTCAAGACCCAAAGAATATATAGGTCCACATAGCACCCATGAAGCATAGTTTATACATGACTATAGCCTGACAGTTGATCTAGCCAAGTAAAAGTGACTGTTAATGATGCGATTTGGATATCAGTCCTAATGAAGTAAAATGTTAGAGTGTGTGTATGTTTAACTGTTTTGATCAATTATATATCCCAGGATACTTAAACAGTAAAGATTTAAACACAGAGTAAGACCTTGTATTATACAATTGTAGTATCTTAGAACTAGAGCCAACCCGAGAGATTGTAGAGTCCCATCACCTCAACTTAACAACTAAAGCAACTGAGGACCAGAGAGCATCCATAGGACTTCCTCGTTGTCAGAGGATAGTTAGGGCCAGAGCCAGAAAAAAGAACACAGGCTTTTCCTGAAGCCCTTGGACACGTGGGTTGTCCCACATCTGCAGACTCTTTGATCTTTAGCTCAGTTGTGCACATTCACCCCACATATTATTGCCTTGGTTGCGGCCTTTGGCCCTCATTTGTTTATGTCTGTCTACTTTCTCTCCTTCTGTAGTAAAGCTGCTTTTGTTGGTGGTGATTTTCATCCAGACTAGTGTAGACCAGGGTTTACACGCCTACCACACCTACCACACCATGTGGTGCTGTGTCAACTCACTTCCCCCGCCTTTGAGCCAGTGGGAGCACGTGAAGCGTGTCACTTGTGCTCTCCCTCATGCGCATCCAGAAGACAGAAGTGGCTAGCTTGGTAGCTGCTATTTAAAGGCTCCCGACCCCTCACTCTTATAATTATGCCTGTATGAGTTGTACAGATGATGATTTGCTTCTAATTGGAATTAAAAGGTTTCAGTTATTTTACATGTTTAATGACTCAGCGCCTCATGCTTTAGAAAGTAATGCCAGTCAGAAGATGGATTAGTCCTAGCTACGTATCAATTGTGTTAAAATGAATATTTAGTAGGAATAAAGTGAAATTTTTATTTTCTGATACTGCTACATATTTAACTTTTTAATTATAATTTAATGTATAGCTAACACATTAATTCCCTTATTGAGATACTACAGTATGTCTTGCTAATGGGATAGTTAATGGTTTTCAAACTACAGGGTGTATAGGAATTACCTGGAGAACTGGTTAAAAGAGACTTCTGGGCCACACACAGCCCCAGATTTCTGACTCAGTAGGCTTGTGGTGGGCCACTTAAGATCTGTATTTTGGACACGTTCCCAGCTATTGCTGATGCTGCTGATCTGAGGACCATACTTTGAGAACCACTGCCTTAATGATACTGTAATATGTTCTGATAATTGTGTGGTATGTGCACTTGTTTCTCTAAACTGCCCACTGAATCCTCCTGCGAACCAGTCTTGCACCTCACATCCTTTTTCTGTGTTAACTCCTTGGGTCTCTGGTCCTCTGGAAGTTCATGGAGGGCATCCTGGCACCACGCAAGGGGAGGTCTCTCCAAACTCCTTCACTTGCCCTTGGGTTGCACCTGCGTTGTGTCGCCAGGTCAGGGAGGTGGAGAAAATGAAGCATGAGAGACACTGTCCTGCACTGGAAACCTGCTTGGGCCAGAGCCAGAGCTAAGATGAAGACATTTGTCATTTCCTTTAACGCTCACCATAACCCTGTACCGCCATTCCCACTGGGGGAGTCCACTTCTCCGGCAAGCATCCGAGGGTAAGAGGTTCCCTATTTGGAAGTACTACAATTCTCACCTTTATTGCTAAGAATTAAAAGAAAGAAACCCCTTCCAGATCGTCCAGCAATGTGGCCCCCAACCTCTTCCAGCTAATATGTGTTTAAGAAATTTGAAAATGTAGGGCGGCTGGGTGGCTCAGTCGGTTAAGCGACTGCCTTCGGCTCAGGTCATGATCCTGGAGTCCCTGGATTGAGTCCCGCATCGGGCTCCCTGCTCGGCAGGGAGCCTGCTTCTCCCTCTGACCCTCCCCCCCCCATGTGCTCTCTCATTCTCTCT
Organism: Neomonachus schauinslandi; assembly: GCF_002201575.2. Taxonomy (NCBI): domain Eukaryota; kingdom Metazoa; phylum Chordata; class Mammalia; order Carnivora; family Phocidae; genus Neomonachus; species Neomonachus schauinslandi. The sequence continues at coordinate 10,543,007 of NC_058410.1, read as the reverse complement.
CTCTCAAATAAACAAATAAAATCTTTAAAAAAAAGAGAGAGATTTGAAAATGTAAAAAGCCAAATGTGACCCATGCTGACACAATGAGAAAACACAGTTAAATTAAACTTTTAACTTAAACAGGCGCCTGGTGGTGCAGTCAGTTAAGCATCCAACTCTTGGTTTTGGCTCAGGTGGTGATCTCAGGGTCCTGAGATCAAGCCCCACGTCGGGCTCTGCGCCCAGCATGGAGTCTTCTTAGGACTCTCTTTCACTCTCCCTTTGCCCCTCCCTCCTGAAAATAAATAAATAAATCTTAAAAAAAAACTTTTAGCTTAAACAAATACATTAGCAAGCAAAATCTAGAGTTTTCTTCTGGTGTCACTATGTAAAAACCATTGTGTAGATATGTTATTTTTTTTCCATCTTCATTGTATATAGTGTGGTTTTGGTAACTGCTAATGGATACATAACAATCTGGGTAGTTATAATGTCCATTTCCTTCAAATAGCAAATATAAATTTTATAATTTGCTAAATCTGAACTGATTTTTATGAATACGTTTCCCAAACTTTCTCTGAAAGGCTGCTAAAGATGTTATGTGCATCCCTTATGTGCCTTTTGTTGGATGGACAGCCCCCTAAATGGGAAAACTTTGTATTTCCAAATAGCTCGTAAATGATGCTTTGCCATGGGGTTGCCTGGGTGGCTCAGTCGGTTAAGCATCTGCCTTCGGCCCAGGTCATGATCCTGGGGTCCTGGGATCGAGCCCCGTGTCAGGCTCCCTGCTCAGCAGGGAGTCTGCTTCTCCCTCTCCTTCTACCCCTCCCCCTGCTTGTTCTTTCTCTCTCTCTCTCTCAAATAAGTAAAATCTTAAAAAAAAAAATGATACTTTGCCATGCGTGAGTTAAATTTCTACCAAAATTGGACAGCAAAGATTTTTTTTTTTTGATGGCTTTGTTATTTGTTAAAATCTAGGAAGAAATGTTAATTCTTAATGATATTTGATCAGGTATTTTAGTGACAAATGACACAGTCATTATAATGCTTTGATAGAATATAACATTTTTCTTGTCTGTTTTATCATCATTGGGTGTGTACCAACAGTATATACAGTACAAAGTAGATTTGAGAAAACACTTGCTAGAAAATTCCCCGGTGTTGAAAATTCCCCATGTATTGAAAAGTAATTTAGCTTCATGTATGCCTTTACAATTGATATATCCACCTGCCCCTATTGAGGGAAGTGAGAAAAGAAACAGAGAGGAAAAAAGTATGTTGATGAGTTAGCATCCTCAAAAAAAAAAAAAAAATTCTCTCTTAGAAACCATGGACCTTGATAGACAAGAACATAGCTCCCATGCTGCTGAGTACTAAAATAACCAAGTTGAGCAATTCCTTTTACACTTATTTTGTTTTAATAAGTAAGATTAAGATAAGAGAGTAAGATTCCAGTTACACACAGCTTTAATGTATCTACGGGGGGAAGTGCCTGGGTGGCTCAGATGGTTAAGCATCTGCCTTCAGCTCAGGTCATGATCCCAGGGTCCTGGGATCAAGGCCCACGTCAGGCTTTTGGCTCAGCGGGGAGTCTGCTTCTCCCTCTCCCTCTGCCTCTCCCCCTGCTCATGCGCTCTCTCTCTTTCGCTCTCTATTTCTGTGTCTCAAGTGAATAAATAAAATCTTTAAAAAAATAAAAATCTACAGAGAATAGGAAAGAATCTAGAAACATACTTGCCTGGAGACAATGGCACAAAGCAAGAGATGCAGCCTACTTCTGTTTGGTGGTGTGGTTTTCTGGGTATTCCCCAGAGTCCTCATGAAAGACAGCAGGACTGTTAACGCTACTCAGAAGCCTGGCTCCCCCCAGGCTCAGGAAGCTGAACTCTTGCCCTGCCATCATTCCTTCCTACTTGGTCCTTGGATTCCTGTTCAGGAAGAACATGTATTAATAAACTCTATACTCTGTTGAGAATTTTGCAAACCTCAAGCTGTCCTGGGATCTGAACCACATTTGTATCTGCAAGGCCATGTCCTCTTCCCAGAGCTGGTTGCTGAGTCAGATGCAGAGTCGGTATGCTGCCCAGATTCCCAGCAGCCCTACAGTGCCCTCCGATCTGGTGGGTCTGGGGTCAAGTCTGTCTAAGGTCATCAGTCACAAATCCATTTCCCCACGTTGTATGTATGCAAACATAACTGAGTTTCTGCAGTTTTATATTTTCCATCTACAAAAGCTATGTTTGCAAGGAAATATGGATATGGCCAGTGTCCCCAGGTACAAAGAAAGGGAAACATTTTAGGTATTTATTGGCCTCTTTGCTGTCCTATAATGCTGTCCCTACACTCTGGTCTGCTCTCCCGTACAGCACCTGGCTTAGCGCTCTCCTCTTTGCCCCTCATGTGGTGCTAGAACCTCCTACTAACTGAATAAAGAAAATGAGTTCAAATTCTTTGGTCTTAACTGCTTTATTATTGATGTAAGTTTAAAAGAAGAAAGGTCAAAACTTCAGTTTAGTCTTCTGTAACACATTCGCCACTGGGTTTTATCTTAAATCTTCTCTCTGTAGTCCTCACATAACAAAATGAAGAATTGCTGTTAAAGCCCTTCACCAAAAAATCAAGCAGTATAAATTATGCCACCCAAGGCACTGGAGAAAGCATCCAGATAATGCTAAAAAAACCTAAAATAAATGTTACGAGAAAATCTTAGCTAACAAGTTTAGGTTAGTTTTATCCTTCTTGTATAATCTTCAACTTGTATATCTTAAAATTTGAAGAGAGCAATAGGAAATGGCTTCATAATGTGTTGCCCGGTTTTCCGAGAGGGCTTGGAGGGAATATCTACTCAGTCATCTGAGTAGATAAATAAGTATAATTATTATTAACATTAAAATGATTGCATTTTTAACCCCCGTAAAATGTTAAGCTTAATGAAACTAGCAAATGCCCTTCTAGTTATTGGATTAGCAATTAGGTGAAAACGTTTCAAGAAGGCTTATTTATTTGGACAGATGTAGAGAGGTCAGAATTAATTTTTTGAAAACCTTTTAATTGAATTCCCTTTTAATTTTCACAGTGGTGTCTAGTTAAATATTCATGGTAATGCTGGTGGTTTTCTGAAGGTCTGAACTAGATCTGGATTCTCAGAATCAACGTAGGTGATTTAACCCTTTTCATCTGGGAGGTCAGCAGGGACTTCCTTAGTGTAATCCCATAGCATTTGAATAATTAGAAGGTAGTAATGAGGATTTAATTAGTCCTTGAGATATGCTGAAAGCAGAGCCACTACGAACTTTCCCTTTTGGACACGGATTGCAAGCAGAGTTGACGCTTCTGCAGGACTGTGATGTGCTAGGAAATGTGTTCTGTTGCTGGAGGAGGCTCTTTGGCACCATTCTGTGACCATCAGATCTGCACGGAAGGTATCCTGGGTGAAATCTTCCAGAATTACTGAATAGCACCCTCCCCCCCACCCGCCTTCATTCTTGTCCATCTACATGACAACCTTTCTTCTCTTTTTACTATTTAAACAGAGTTGTAGTCAAAGCGCACAGGCTTACTGTACCTGATGGAGAATTGGCTTTCTCTGTTACCAGTGACAGCAGATTAGACAAGCTAGACAAGTGGTGGGTTTACTCTGTAGTACACAAGGACAGTAGACAAGGAGAAAATAACAAAATCCAGCCAAACTCCGTTCTTGAATGCGCTGTCTGACTAAAGAGTCCCAAAATTCCAGTCTTTGGAATCTGATCTTCACAATGATATTTATCAGTAACTCCATGTTTATGAATATAAAGAGTGCCATTATCCAGAAAAGGTGTGTAGCACAGAGGTGGGATTGGACATTTAGATGTTTTTCTTGTGTGCCCACCCTGAAGAGGTGAATCAGAATTTGTATACGTCACAAGTATGAGGTTTCGAATGTACCTATTTTGTGTAGACTGAATAGACTACATCTTCATTTTTCTCCTATTTTTTCTTTTGTTATTAATCCCAAATGTTAACTGACTTGGTATAATTTTATTCTCACTGCTTAGTGGTATATTTTATCTTCTTTCTGAAGTCCAAACAGAATTCCTCATCAAATTTTTAGGCACATTCTATTTGCTTAGGGCAAATCTTTCTTACTTTTAATGCCAAGGGCAAGAAAAGAAAGCTCTTAAAATAAATCGAGTCTTTTACTATAAATTAGACCGAGCTCTTGAGGGCCAGAACTGAATTTTTTTTAGACTCTGTATTTCTATGTCTACAACAGAGCCTCATGAATAGTAGAGGTTCAACCAAGTTTCAGCTGGACAACACAAAATAATGCAGCCTTCACACCAATTCAGAAGTTTCAAATGGTTTCAGAGCACAGAACAATCAAAGAACAAAATATCTTGTGTTCTTAAATTTTAATTTAAGAGTATTGTCTCAATTTTACCACGATAGGTCATTTGCTGTGGTGTAGGCTGTTTCCCTCTCTTAAGACATGGTGGGCATTTTGATCTTGCACCAGATGAAAGCTACCACTTCTGCTGCCCATCCTTCCTGGACGTATTTCTATAACTGTACAGACATGACATCAGGCTGAGCTGGAGTCTTCCCACCTGCAGCCTGGCATTAAATGAGTTGTCCAGAGGCCACTGCCCCCCCCCCTTACCCCAACCAGGCTCTTTATATCTTAGGAATATTTAAATGGAAATAAGTAAAAATTTTGAGAAGTTTTTAATGCTGTTAGCTGGATTCATGGCAATATTTAGATCACAATTAGTTTTGAAAATTTTTTAATGATTTTGAATATCTTAATTGACCTAACTTCTTAATTTTTGAGAACAGATTAACAAGTTAGCTCAAAAATGGAGACCACCAAGATGATTGTTAAGGAGTTGGAAGTAGGATTGAAGATTTTTTTTTTTCTGTTTCTGCAAACCACAGAAACGATTTGTTCCTCTTTCTTTTGGATTCTCAGTTTTAATATGACAGTAAATCTGTACATTCTGAAATATTTTCATGGGGTATGTTGGTTATCAGAAAGTGTTCTCTTACTTGACCTTTCTAATTACCCTTGATATATAAAGGTGTTCTTACCATTTGTGAGCGCACCAAACATAAAATGGTGCTGCCTTTCAGCACAAGGCTATTATCAAAAAGAGAAAATGTATCACTTTCCAAACGTCTTGCTGTGTAAGTCTAGTAGATCAACGTGTTAAAGCATTAGCGATCGTCTGCCCCCACCCCCGGATGCAATTAATTCAGCCTCCGCTCTTAATTGAGGACTCCTTTTTTTATAATCCATGACAGACGAAAATAAAGTCAAATGGGAGGTCATATACAAGAGAGAGTATCTAGGAAGCTGTTTGTAATTTCCTCAGCCCCAGAGCTCTGCCTCTGGGCTGGATTGTAGACCCAGCCAATGCTAGCCTAGTGAAGGAAATAGCATAGGGCTTGTATCAGGGTTATCCTTCCATTCCTCTTAAGTCCGCTATCCAGAGATCTGCTCACCAAAAAGCTGGGAAAACAAATATCACATACAATAAAAGTCCATTATATTCACTGAGGAATCGTCAGTCGAAACTTTAGAATATTTTCAAAGGTGCATGGTTTTGTCACTCTTGCTATATGCAATAATTTTTTCGAATTGCCAATTAAAGCTTGCTTTTAATAGTTAACCTCATTTGTAATTGGCTCATTATTCTTCACTGAAAGTATTTGAGAACATCTGCATCTTAGGTAAATTCCACATTGTGTATTACATGCACTTATTTATAATAACGTGTTTTCTCCTGTGCCTTATGGGTCTGTACCTCAGGGAAGGACCATTGTCTGCCTAGTTTGCCAAGCCAGAAAGCTAGAAGGCATCCTTGACGCCTTTTTCTCTCCCATCTGCCCCCCACTAGTCATCATGTTCCGTGAACTCTACCCCTGCAGTGTATTCCATGCATCCCCTCTTCTTGGTGTCCGCTGTCACTGCCCTGCTCCAGGCACCCCCGCTCCCCGGGTACCTTCAGCAACCTCCCAGCTCTTCTTCCTGTCTCAGCTGTGTTCCCTTTCAGTCACCTTTCCATGCTGAGTCTGGAATGGTCTTTTCCAGGCGGCTGGTTGGATTATGTGATTCCCTGCAGCCCAGGAGCCCCCCTTTGCCTTGGAGGAAGGCTGCACTGAGGTGCTTGTTTATGAGGCTGTTTCTTACCCCATGCCAGCCTCCCTTTCTGGCCTTACCTCTCATCACCCCGCTGCCTCTCATCTCCAGCCAACCGAACCTCTTTTAAGATCTTTATATAAACTCTTCTCTCTGTCATTTTTGCCACCCACACCTTGACCCCAACCCCACCCTGGCATGCCCCTCCCTTGCCCATCTTTACTGATCCTTCGGGCCCTCCATAGCCTGGCACCTGGTAGGTCTTTGAGTCCATATTTGCTACACGAACAAATGAAGGAAGCATTACCTGTCGCAGTGGTACTCCCAACAGCCAGGCACCGTCCCAGTGAGCCTGGCTGTGCTCAGGACCCATTGCTGGGATTATCAGCGGAATTCTCCGTGACCAGAGCTCTGGGACCGATGGTAAGGACCACTGGCCCTGTTCAGTCTCCTACCTGCATGCTTGTGTAGTACATGCTTTTTCTCATTTTAATCTTCAGGGAGTTTGAAAGCAAAAAACCTGGGTTTAGGTGCAAGCTTTACCACTTTACTAGTTTTGTGACCTTGGACAATTAAATCTCTGCTTCCTCATGCATAAAGTGAGGATCAGTGTCCTTTGGATTTATTGCATGGATCAAATGCAACCTTGTATCCAAAGGTTATAAATTGGGAAGCCCTGGGCGCCTGGATGGCTCAGTGGGTTGAGTGTCCGACTCTTGATTTCGGCTCAGATCATAATTTCAGGGTCATGAGGTTGGGCTCCATGCTGGGCATGGAGCCTGCTTAAGATCCTCTCTCTCCCTCTCCAAAAAAAAAATAAAATAAAAAATAAAATAAATTGTGAAGCCCTATGCAAATACTAATAATAAACATAAGCATCAGGCACAAATGATTCAGGGGAGACCTGGGTTGTGAAAGCCTTGAAAAGCAGTTTCTTTGCTGCTTCCAGCACATAGTAACACATGTAAAATTGTCTTTGCTCTCTGCACTGAAGCGGACTTTTGCAACTAATACTCGAAAGATTTGTGTAAGGAAAGGCTGGGTATTTTGCCCCCATCTACCATCTGGGTAATCAGTCTGATCCTTCCCCGGACTCTCATTTGCCCAGTGATAGATGATGTCAGTAGCCAGGAGGGTTCTGTGGGGGTGGATGGGGAGAGCTTAGATGCTCACGTCTGTGCCCCTGCATTATAGGGCTCTGCAGTGGCAGGAAAGGAAGAGGGAGCGATTCTGCCAGTTAACCTGATAGCACAGCTGGGAGAGCGCTGGGGGGCCTGGGTTACAGCCTTGAACGGGTCATTAGTTTTTGTCTTCCTCTAAGCAGTTCATGTTGTGAAGAGAAGCAGGCAGGCAAATAAACACTGGAGATATTAAAATGTAACAAGAATATTCTTTAAAATCTATTTTTCTCCCCAAATGGGAATCTGACACCTATTTGGGATGAGAAATCGCTCTGTCTGTCTTTATAGTCGGGAGACTCTCTGCTTAGGTGGTACAGCGTGTGACCGTTATTTCACACATGTGGGGAAACATCTTTTATTGAACTGGCTTGAAGAAACAAGGCAGTTCTGTGAATTTTTAACAGATGCCAACGTGAAAACAAATTGTCCATGTGCCAAAGGAAAAACGTGCTTTGCTTTCCAGTGGCTCATAGAACCTTGGTGCTTTGCTGGTGTCCTGACGGTGCTAGAGCTTTCCAGAGGCACCTCTGATGAAGAAATGACATTTTTGTGTAATTGATCCTGTGCTCTCTTGCTCCCCTGCATTAGCCTGGGCACTCTTGCTCTTCCTTTGCTGTTTTCTCTTTCATGCACAGGATGAACTGTGGTTTGGGCTTTGTGTTTGCCTCAGTGTTTTCCAACAGGCTTTAAAAGTCCCTTACAGTTGTAGAATTTGTTGGGCTGCCTGAAGAGGAAGAGGATGTATGTTTGGAGGCTTAGATCCACGTTAAGATGCCTTCCAATTTAATAACCTGAAATTTCCCATTTTTGCTTGACTATGTCTTTGACCTTGTTTCTAAATCAGGTTTGTACAGCCTTCGACTTAGGGATGCACTTCCATTAGATGACCCTTGCCCCTGTCAGTGACTGTTCTGGAGTTAGGACAACCTGCCATTGCCTCTTTGGATTCGCAGAGCTTTCCACTGTATTTTCTTCTATCTCATCTCCCCCAAATATGTCTACTGGCCACTTTACTTTTTATCTTAAATATAATTTCATTCTATTTTTGAGAATTTTTGAAGTCCTCCTAAGGGTATCTCTGTCTTATCCAATGAAGAGTTTTTCCTCATTCCTGCAGCATAAAAAATAGTCTATGTTCATCTCTTATGTGGAAAATGTGATTCGTTTATAATGGTTGTGCAAATCAGTTTAATTTCTTTTAATATGCTAAGGTTTAGATAGTAACACTGGATCTTTCCTATAAAACAATTTCTTTTTTCCAAATAAGAGAATTATTTAACTTTTTTTAAAACCAGGAAAAATATCCACTTAATAAACCACAAATACTACAGTGCTGAAAAAAATATTCGAAAGGGCCTAAAAACTCACTTAATCTAATAGTAATAAAAAGAAAGATTTTAGAAATGCTAATTCTCAATTAGACCAATTTTCTAAGTTGACAACAAGGGGAATTTTTTTTTTTTTAAATCAGAAAGGAAAAATGTCTCTTTGGCTTAGTCTCTAATATGGGTCTCTATTATGGAGATGAGTAGCATTTTTCCTAAACTTAACATTACTTACAGTGCCATGTAATAAGAATAGATTGTTTGTCTTGAATTTTCCACTGATACTAATACAAATATCTGTAGAAGAATGACACTAAAGAAAACAGTCCTTAACGTGCAGACTGAGTGAGTCCAGGTAAGATTCTGGCAACCCTCCCTCCATTCCCATCTTTAGCTATTGATTGGTTACATAGAATATAGCAACCAAAAAATTATCAAATTGTAATTAAATATCTAAACTAACACAGTGTGCCTTTGGAATACACGTTAGGGCAAGTTATTAGCATCTTACTAGGTGGCAGAAACAAGCCTGGCTAAGATTAGGCTTTTCTCACGTGAGCTCCAGAGCTCCATGACAGGGCCCCAGCCAAAGGGCAAGCACTTCTCCCTTCTGGCCCAAGGTCTCAGGTGGTCTTTCTTATAAGTAGAAAGAGAATTGTCTTCTTTAACTACCCCTCCCCCACGCGTGCGTGTGCACACACACACAAACCTAATGGGTTGATTCATCCATTGCATAAATGATTATCAAGCTAGTCATTTAGTCATAGGTCCTTATAACCCAATGGTCAACAAAAGTCAAGATCCTTGCTCTTTACCCTAATAGTCAATTCAGGCACTTGACAGGAATCTTGATATTTCTCTCTGTCTCTCTGTATCTTTCTCTCTCTCTCTCTCTCATTTCAGTGGGCAAACTGGGGAATCTGCCAGATCAGGAAGGTTGTACGCTGAGTCTTATGCTGCTCAGACCTAATCAGTATTGTAGCTATTGGTTGCGTGGCCTGAAACTGACAAGCTTAGCTTTTCTGAGCCAAATAACATGGCCGGCCAATTATTTCTGGAACTAGCTCTCTGGAAAAGGGCAAGGCTTTCTGGATAGTCAACTGGGTGAGGCAAGCTACCCATCAGCTGCGACTGGCTCTGTTGGAGGAGGTGTAGAGCAGGCAGGCCCAGACGACGACACAGCGTGTGCTACCTGGGGAAGGGCAGCAGGCTGTTTGCCCGGAGCCTCACAGGGTATGGCATTTGTCACCTCAGTGAATGCACCACAGTCCAGGGACTTGCAGCACTTTTTGGCTTCACTGTGACGGATGGTTTGTAGGGGAGCCTGGCAAAGGGAAGCTAGTTCGGAAACTTGGGCGTCATTCCAACAGGAAATAAATGGTGGGTTGTCTTTAAAATAATATGAATAATAACAGCTATCACTTAGGGAGCCTTTCCCTGTGTGCAGGCCCCGAGCTGCGTGGTGTTCATAACATTTTCTCATTTAATCTTAGGAATGTAGGCTCGCTTGTCATCTGCATGTTGCAGAAAAGGAAACAGGCTTAACTATTAACTAACTGGCCTGAAGTCCCCTAACTATGAGTGTCACTTTGCAGTGACAGTGGAGATGGACCAAGTGGATGCATTTGGCAGATATTTAGGGGACAGAAACAGCCATGCTTTCTGCTTGTTGGGATTTGAGCTGTCAATTGTGCCTTCCTTGAAAAGCCGTCTTCCTTTCCCTGGAAACAGTTCTTCAACTATACTGTGAATTGAGGAGCCAGGCCACCATGTTTATGAAGGTCTTTTTGTAAAGCAAAAGTAAATGGGCTTGTAATGAACGTGTTTTCTTACTCATTAAAAACACATATTTGGTGCCAGTTCTGTGCCCGGCCCCTCACCTGGTCCCGAAGAAGCAGATGCGGAGAGAATGGGTTTGTGGGCTGCAGCAGGCGGCTGTTTGGGCAGAAACAGGCACGTGAGCCTGTAATTTGGCAGTGAGGTACCTACTGTGCCTCATGGTGCTTTCTGAGCCTACGAAGCGCCTGCTTTTCTGGAAGGCCGAGGAGTGCCGTGGAAGAGAGCAAGAGTGGGGCTGGGAAGGACTGGAGTCCGTGCGCTACACGGAGACGAACGGCCTGGTGGACACACTGTGGGACACGCTATGAAAACCGCATACTCACCAGAGGACACGGTCTAGCATTTTGTTTTCAAACCGTGCCTCCCATTAGTGAGTTTTTAATTGAAAAAAAAAAATTTAAATAGCAGAGTGCATTTCACATAATAAGGGTGGAAATTGTTTTGTGAAGCAGTGTGCGTGTGAACCAGCCTGTGAGTATATAAACATAGGGTCACCTACACACACTGGATCGTGATATAAAATCTGTTTCTCCCCTATGGATTGTGGTTAGCAATGTTTTAATACTTTGTGAGCCTCAGGGTCTTCATAGTTGTTTTGAAGTTTAAATGAGCTAATAAAGAACTAAGCTATTAGCATGTAATGTATGTTCATTAAATGTCAACTGTTATTGACAGTGAGTGGCAACATTGTCTGGCACATGACAAGTAGTCAATAAACATTTATTAAGTGAAGGGACATGCCCAGGCTTGCTGGTCTAAAGCAACCTGGTGCCTACGGGGAGAAAAAAGTGTCTGACCGATCAAAACCGAGTGGGGACGCTATGATGGAGCTGGAGAAATAGGTCAGGCCAAATTTGGAAAGACTTGTGTGCTGGCCTAATAAGTTTGGACTTCATTCTGTTAAGCAATCAAGAGTCAGGGCCTAATTTTTGAACAAACACGATCGACAAATCCCTGGAGCGATGAGGAAGGACGGGATTCAGAGCATAAGTGAAGGCGTGGGCCTTGCGTATGAGTGAAAGATCCCCTTCTGCTGAGAGCAAAACGCAGGAGGTTGGGGCGTGGACATGGATGTTGGTGGGCGAGGGGGCAGGACGTCGTGAGGGCTGGTGCTGCCCGCCCCCGGGTTCCGTGGCTTCATCGGCTCCCTTGGTCATCGTTCCCTGTGTGATAGGTTTTATTTTAAGTTCTTCCAAGACAAGGATCATATCGTGTCCTTTTTCTCAGGGCTGTCTCATCCTCCCCACCTTCCGTGAGTGTCAGAGTAGAATTGGAGCTCGCTGGGAGAAGGTGTGTGTCAGGCTGTTGTGTTGAGTCCCCTAGTGTGATCGCTGAGATCCGAGCTCGCATGGGGAAGGAAGGGCTCGCGGCATCACTGCAAAGGAGACAGTCATGCTTTTGTCTGGTGTCCTCATGGTGGCTTTCGGTTTAGAAAAGCACTTCTGCATATGCTGTCCTTATTTCACTCTCAGAATGATCCTGGAAGGGGGGAAGGAAGGTGGTGCGGTTACACACAAGCGAGCCCGTGGGTCCACACAGTGGGTCGTAGAGGCAGCTCCTGACCCACATCTCATGATTGCAAACAGACGCGGCGTGTTTCCTTTGCTCTGAGGGTGTAGCTTTCTCTCTCTGTCCCCCCCAGCAAAGGGCAGCTCTGATGTTTCATATCAGAAGTGCACCTTTTCGTTTGGAACGTGGTAGTACAAGCGTGTGTGTCTGTATACACATGTAGTGAAGGACTCAGAAATAGCGAATTCATTTATATAGACTTTCTGTGGATTTATGGTACAGATGAAATATATAAGGGATATTTTCATAGGCAGTTTCTATGATTTTTCAATAAGTACTTTGTATAATGTAAATAATCATTATCTCATTTATAATCCAAAATTTGTATTTCCCCACATTAGTTACTTACTTGGGGCATACAATTCCATAATACACCCAGTAATAAAATATACTTTCATAATATATAAGAAATGAATTTTGTACTTTCTAAATTTCCCTTACTAGAAAGTTTGGTTTTCTAAATTCAGATGGCTTGTAACCAGCGAAACTTCACACCTTTTTTAAAAAGCAGCTTTATTCTCTCAGCTGTCAGTTTTTCTATTCATAAACTATGTCGCAAGCTGTCGTTTTATAATCTTTCTAAAAGAAGCAAAATACAATCAAATAAATATGTCTCCATAAATAGGTAGAAAATTCTTGGTTGAAATTTGGTTTTTGGAAACATTTTTACATTTATTTCATTCAAAACAAAGGTTAAAATCAAAACAAAGCAAGAAGTATCCCAAATAAATATACATGGAAATCACAAACTTGATTAGATTTTTCCTAGGGAAAAACGTGCTGAAGGCAGAATTGAGAACTAGAGCTAGAAGTGTCCCTGTAAGGACTGTGTTCCCTCCTTCTCCTCCCCATTGAACAGCTGGCGGGACTGCAACCAGACAGGTTCTGTGCTCGGCAGACGCGGGAGGCCAGGGCCAGCCGCCCAGCTCAGTGCCCTCGTGGCCTCACGAGCTGCTGCTCTTGCTTTTCTTTTGTGAATGTGTAGTAGTACCAGCTACTAATTACTGAAAGCCCGCTGTTCCGGGCACCCACGATATTCTCTCATTTAATCCCCACAGCATCTCTGTGAAGTAGATGCAATTGCCCCTGTTCTACAGATGAGGATGCAAATAATAGACATGCAGAGTTTCTATCTTGAGAATGAAAAGTAGAAATGTTTCCTTTTTAGCCAACTTTTGTCTTCAAATTTTTCATCAACTTGTTTAGACTATGGTAATAGTCAGGAACCTCTTGAGAATACAGTTCTGTCCATAATGGAAACCTTTTTTGGTAGGATTACAGCCAGCATGTAACTGTGATTATATGTTACAGATCACTTTACTTGCGTCCTCACTGGTCTCCTGCAGTCCTTTCTTCATGCTGCAGGTTATAACAGAATTAGCTTTCAGAAATGTAAGTCAGATCATACCGCTTTCCTGCTAAGACAGCCCGTGGTCCTTGCTACTGTTGATCTCAGTGAAGGACCACATTCCCCCTGGATTGCAGATACAAGAGCTTCGGTGAGCCGTATCACTGTTGCGTAATAGAAGCTGTATCTGCAAGATGAAATACCTCGTAGTCAGGATGTAGAGTGACTAACAGAAAGGTGGGCAAATGATATAAATGGTTCTAGGAAAGGAACAAAAAACAGCTACTAAGCAAAATGTTCCCCTTTACTCATGATAAGAGAAATACAAAATCAAACACAAATTATAAAACACCTCCAAAAAGATACATTACAAACCATTGCCCCTGGCGCGGGGAACTCAGTGGTAAGAGAGAGGGATGCAGTAGTCCCTCCCTCCACACCCCCACTCCCCTCCGTGCTTTCACTTTCCCAGTCTCCGCAGCCAGCCACACTCCAGAAGCAGATGATCCTCCTTCTGACATAGGATTAGACGGTCAGTAGTGGCTAATGCTACGTCACAACCCCTGCGTCATACCCCTCACACCCTCATCTCCTCCTGTGGGCATTTTATCGTTTCACATCATCCCAGAAAGAAGAAGGGTGGGTATGGTACAGGATGTTGAGAGAGAGAGAGAGAGACCACATTCATACAGATTTTGTTACAGTATTTTGTTGTAATTGTTCTATTCTGTATTAGTTATTGCTGTTCATCTCTTAACTGTGCCCAATTTATGAATTAAATTTTATCATAGGCGTGTTTGCATAGGGAAAAGCCTAGTATATGTAGGGCTCTGTACCATCCGCAGCTCCAGGCATCCACTGGGGGTCTTGGAACATATTCCCCTCCCCAACCCACCCCACTCCCGCAGGTAAAGGGAGACGACTGTATGTATATGTTCCTAAACTTTTGTATCATATTTTGAATTTGTAGACAGTTACACAAGTACTAGAGTAACATGGATTCCACATATTTAAATAAAAAAATGTATAAAAGCTAGCTTGTTCACTCTAGCTAGAAGGTACATCTGAATAGATGGGGTATTCAGGAGTTGAAAGATATTCGTGGCACTTCATAAAGCAGGAAAGTAGCATCCAGTCCCTTTTCTATATCCCATTTTAGAGCACCAAACACTTTTGCATGGTATTCCGGTTGATCTTACCACTCATCTTCATTTTAAGATGTGGAAACCGAGGCTCAGATAAATTCTGATTTGCCTAAGGTCTCACAGCTAGTTCAATCAGTGCCCACTGTAAGATGTTTCTTTACGTACCTGTCTCCCCAAGAAGATGCTGAGCTAGCGACGCAAACAAGACTGTACTGTAGGCCTCGTGTTCCCAGTTGACTGCCATTAGGTGATTTTAGCTCAGAAGGGAGTCAGGCAAGTGACATCACCTTCTCCTTTCATTGTCTTGGGGAATACATGGAAAGAGATGAGTCTCGTCCAAAACATAAAACGAGATTTCAGAAAGCTCTTGTAAGTGGTGCCATTGCAAAAGCAATACACAGAAAAATAGCTTCACAATTTTAATTTCTGTGGAAGGAGAGTGGATTCCATACCCCATAGAACCTTGTCTCTGGGTTGTGGCATTTGACGCTGTGACATATTCCATTTGAATTTGCGTTAATATTCTACTTCTTCTGGAATCTTTCACAAACTTGATTTTCTGCCAGTGATGAGTCAGATAATTCAAATGGAACATGGCATATATATTTTTAAGGACTGAGCAAATAGAAATAAAGAAATAACTTGCCCAGGTAAGAATTGTTAGAACTCATCTGAACAAACCTTAAGCCTGTTAAGTGTCCCAGAGGCAGCAGGAACCCAAAGATGGACTGTATCATCAGAGGTTCTAAATCCTTCAGCATGAAGACTTTCATGGTTGAAGTGAAATTTAATGCCCAAGAAAAGGACCTGTGTTACTTTCTTTAATGAAGACGATAGCAGTCACTCTCTAAAAGAAAGAAAGACAAACCCACACAATCTGTATGGAATTTAAACACATTTTTTATTAAACAGGACTCTATATGAAACTCTTGAGAATTTTATAGTAAAGCTTAGATAAATATTTCATGAAACATCTTAAGATGCAATCATTTATAGTAATTTTAGTGCTCTGATTTCTGTTTGTTTTCGGATTTAAAAAAGCAAACATTTTCTGTGATGATTTATATCTGGGAGCTGCCAATTGAGCCCAATTTCATAAGACTTATCTTTATAAATAAATGGAATAGGATAATAGGGAACAGCTCTACTTACTTGTATTTTATATCTTAACTCTTTAGACAGAAGCAATGTTGAAAGATCTTTTTTTTTTTCCTAACTGAAATATAAACCATGGCCTGTATAAAAGTCCAACCTCATTTATCCCCCTAAGTTGAAGCTGCCTTTGGATCTGGGTATCATCTTCCCTCCAGCTGCCTCAGAGACTCTTCGGCCACGACTGCTCTAGGTTCTCTGGAATAAACCAGCCTCCCCCACTCGGCAGCATACTGGAGCCTTCACATGACGTGTGAGAACTCTCACCAACCCAGACTCCTGGGTTCTGGGAGTTGATCAAACTGCCCTTCCTTAGTATGCTGGTTTGATGGTGTCAGCTTTTTCTTAAAGACAGGTCTTGATTTGGGGTACTCTGTCTACATGTCTACATGAGTCTTCCACGGCTCATTCTACATACTCGCTTATATTTACCCAAACTACTGATGATGTGGATATACCTTGACATGATGATCCTGCATCATTTAAAGATGTATTTTCTTTATCCATTTGGACAACTACCAGCTAAGCACCTACTTTGTTGTGCACCGCGGTCTGTGGAGTGCATGAGGAATTTAATATTCATTCAATAAATAGTTAACCTACCATGTGCCAGACACCCTGCTGCCACGTTTGGACGCACTAGTGGGACAGACATGATCCTTGCCCTCACGGAGCTGAGGTTTTAGTGGGCACAGGAAGGCTAAGTGAGTCCCAAATACAGTAAAATGATGGCGGGTTATGAGAAGCGCTGTGAAGAAACTCAAGTGAGAAATGGCCAGGGTGGTGCAGCCCCAGGGCATGCAGCCCAGGAAGGGGACTTGGAGGTGAGCAGAAATCAGCAGGTGGAAGAGCATTCTCAGGAGGGGGAGCAGGAGAGAATAATGCTTTGTTGATGTTACCTGCAAGGAGCCACAGGACATGGGGTCAGAGTGAGAGCAGCAACGCTTAACCACGGAGGAGGCCACAGGCCGTGGTCAGAGGTTTGCATTTGGTTCCCAGGTTCCTGGGAAGCCTTGAGGGGTTTCATGCAGAAAAGATACGCTCTGATCTCCTTTTTTATTCCTGAAAGATGATTCTGGCAGCTTTGTGGAAAGCAAGGGAAAGGAGCAAAGGGGGGGTGGGTGGTGGTTGAGGCTGAGAGAGCTGAGTAGAGTTGGGGCTTGAGGAGGAAGATGGTAGCAGGCCAGGCTTCTGCAGGAGTGGAAGAGCGGAAGAGCAGCCCGAGAGACATTCCAGAAGGGCAGGCAACAAGATGGGCACGTACCTGGAGAACAAGGGGAGGGAGGAGGGAATCCCGGGAGTCAGGGGATTCTGACAGGAGCGTCTGGGTGAGTTCTGGTGCCATTGGTAGAGACCGGGAGACCCCAGGCATGGTAGGTTTGCGGGAGGAGGTCAGAGTTCTGTTTTGGAATAGCAGAATCTGCTCCAAACCCACCCCTTGTTCACAGTGTACCCGTAAGGGGTGGTATGAGCTGGGGTTCGTGGGTCTGCAGCACTTTAGGAGTCAAGGTGAAGGATCATTACTCAGGAGATCAGGGGGCAGAGCAGTTCTGAGCAGTTCCGAGCAGGGGGGAGCAGGATACTGGCCCAACCTTGAGAAGAGGGGCGGGATGTTTAGGTGGCCAGAGACCTGCATCCCAGAGATCGGGTGCAGGGGCTCTGAGAGGGCGCTCACAACGTGTCTGGCCTGGCAGGAATGAAAGGCTGGCAGCGTAAGGGGGGCCAGGGTGTTACTGTTGCTTTTTGTAGGGGCCTCATCTCCCAAGAGAGGTTAAGCTTGCTTCCTCTTCTCTCTCTTCTCCTTTCCCTAGCTCAAGCCCATGATCCACTGGGTTCGCAGAAACTCTAATGGGCTTTCAGAGTTAGGACTGGGGGAGGCCCAGAGGACCCACTTTGGGGTTGAGACACCTTTAGATGTTTCTTTAGGGTAGTCTCACAGCACCCATCTTCTCCCCCATCCACTTTCCACACAATTCCATGTCCATTTTGTCACCTGCACTTATATATTTCCATTTATTTCCCACCTAGGTTTTATGGCAGGCACACAAAGAAACCCTCAGATGTCTCAGTATGGACCTCAACAGACAGGACCATCCATGTCGCCTCATCCTTCTCCTGGAGGCCAGATGCATCCTGGAATCAGTAGCTTTCAGCAGAGTAACTCAAGTGGGACTTATGGTCCACAGATGAGCCAGTATGGACCACAAGGTAAACACTGTTTCTCAAAAATGCATTGCAGTAGGCTGTAGAAGGTTTGTGAATATGTTAGTCCTTCAAGGTCTTAATAATATAAAAACCTTTTAAGATCCCATTATTTGTTACCTGACAGATTTGTAAAGTTAATGCAAACCCACAGTCCTTCAGTTGCCCAGATGGGAAGAATAATTATAGCAAGTATTCATTAAGCATTCATACATCAGACGCTATGGTAACTGCTCTTTAATATGTGTGTTACTAATAAAGGAGTAAATCCGTTTCTGTGATGTAGTTTGAAATGCTTGTTGAGAAATAGACACAGGCCTTGTCTTCAAAAAGTTTCTAATTTAAAACATGGGTTTCATTATGTTGAATTCTGACTGTGTCCCCCGTCTCTCCATAACTATCTTTGTAACAGTGTGCTCAGTACTCAGAAGGGTGTTGTCTCATGACATCCACTCCCAGTTTGTCTCCAAAGTTCTGCGTCCAGTAAAAAGCAGCTCTCATTTTCTCAGTCGGTACCAGTCTTACTCTGCAAAGACAGAACAAAGCCTGAAATGGACATGTCTTTCAAAAAGGATAGGGGGCAACTGGCTGGCTCAGTTGGTGGAGCAGGCAACTCTTGACCTCGGGGCTGTAAGTTTGAGCCCCACGTTAGGTGTAGAGATTACTTAAAAATAAAATCTTTAGGCCGCCTGGGTGGCTCAGTCGGTTAAGCGACTGCCTTTGGCTCAGGTCGTGATCCTGGAGTCCCTGGATCGAGTCCCGCATCGGGCTCCCTGCTCGGCAGGGAGTCTGCTTCTCCCTCTGACCCTCCCCCCTCTCATGATCTCTCTCTCTCTCTGTCTCATTCTCTCTCTCAAATAAATAAATAAAATCTTTAAAAAAATAAAATAAAATCTTTAAAATTAAAAAAAAAAAAGGAAGGTAAGGCAAGAGTCGAAAAGTAATGGAACCATGCCCAAAATGCACTGTTTACATTCTGCCTTCCTGGAATTTGATGTATGTTTTGTCATGTACATGTAGGATCCTTTTATCAAGGTTTTTAACCTGATATATTTTTTTTCTAAGACACTTCTGGCAGTAAGACATTTGAATTTCGCACCTTCTTTATGTTTTGTTTATTTAAATTAGACATTAATGGATAATTTAGAATAAGAAAATCTGGCGCAATTCCCAGAGTTTCCTCAAAAATATCAGGAATATTCCGAGTGAAGATGATGAATGCCCACTAGGAAATTGTAGTAAAACAACAGTCAAGTCAGGTCTCCTCCTGTTAAATAAAGTCTTCTTCTATGAAGATGTTTGTGTGTGTTTAGCAAACCACTGAGCTCTGTCGAGGTTCGTTGAGCGTCTCCAGCCATGAAGCCAGCCCTCACAAGGCGAGACGATCCTCTGAGAAGGCCTTGGCACCTTCTTGACTTTTCACCCAGTGTTCCTCAGGAAAGCTTTTCTTTCTATTTATAGTACTTCATGGTTTGAAAATGGAGTTATCAATGTATTTGCCTTGTTCTTGAAGATTGCTTTCTGAAAGATCATCAGCACCGTCAATATTCCCAACATCACATGGTTTCCTTTTGTCGAGTTGCTTT
This sequence comes from Neomonachus schauinslandi, assembly GCF_002201575.2. Lineage (NCBI taxonomy): Eukaryota > Metazoa > Chordata > Mammalia > Carnivora > Phocidae > Neomonachus > Neomonachus schauinslandi. The sequence goes on along the minus strand of NC_058410.1, from coordinate 10,523,560 downwards.
ATTATTTTACATCCCAACTCTTTCTGTTGTTAGGAAAAACGATACTAGAACCCCCAAAACAAAACTTTGTGGTTCGCCCCTTCCTGCCTTTGTCCATACGTGGAGTGGATGTAGACTTTGTGTTTTGCTTGATTCCCTTTACACCATGTCATTAATGGCTTCCCGTGATACTAATTTCAGTAAAACCCTAGGAATTTAGGTCTCACCTGACAGTGGCAGTCTGCCCTGTTCCCGTTCCCTGGCAGCCCCAGGAGGCTGTGACATGGAGACATTTGTCGCTGCGCTGAGGCAGGTCAGTGAGGCGCTCAGGTGGAAGACCGCATCACTGCCCACGGGACCCCATCCGGCGGCTCTCTTCAAAACTGGTTTCTTTGACCCTTGTGGAAAGGAGAAAACTTGAGTGAAAGTCAGAAAAGCAGCTGTGATATACACAGAAAATGAGGACTTGGGCTCAGAATGTAATTGGAGACAAGGTCAGAGCCTATTGTTCTCAGAATTGGGAGTGGCTAAAGGTCTGGGACTTAGCTGCTAAAACTCACGAGGGCTTCGTATAATCTTCAAAATTGGTCTGTCTTCTCTTAAATAATTCACTCTTGCAACCTCATCCTCTACTGTTCTCAGAATAAGGGAAGATAGAACCTTGACTATCTGATGAGTCTTTTGTGAACAGTTAAGCGCTTATGCTTTGGAGTTAATAGCAGGAAGGGCCATTTCTATAGAATGGATTTCTTCGAATAAAACCCTCAGTTTTCTGGAATAATTGAACATTAAGATTCATAATTTAAGAGCACTGAACCTGTGAGGGTTCTCATCCTAACTGCTATGTGTCCTTGGAAAACTGCTTTCTCTTTGGGAATTACTCTTCCTCTAGAAAATGAGAAAATTTGATCATGTTACTTTGGAATTTGCTTCCAATTCTAATGTTCTACAGTCTAAATCTTGCTTCAACTCCACAGCCTTTTATATCAATGCAACCTGCTGGATCCACTACATAACATTTTGGCTATATAGTCAAGAAGGTATTTCTTTTAAGGCAAAAATGCTGAGTGTAGGTTGATACTCGAAACCATTTAGAATAATGAGGATAATTTGCATACTCAACGCTTTGTAACTTTGAAAATGAGTGCCTGCATATCTGTCCTATCTGCTGTTTCTCCTTCTCCCTGGTGACCTCTCGCACACATCCACTCCGAGGTGTGCATCCTCCTGGGTCCCTTGACTGGCTCCCAGTGCTATGTGCTTAAAATCAGTGGCCTGCTACTCTGTGTTCAACTCAGAATTGTTTGCCTTTCCTCCTTGTATTCTCCAGCAAACACTAAATCACAGGACACGAACGCTTGTAACATATTGTTCAATTCAACAAATGTCCTTACTTTTGTGTTTCTTTGTTGATCCTTCTAAGTATGACACAAATGAAACATTTTTTTTCTTCCTCCTCCTAATTAACTACTCAAATTAGTAAAGCATTCAGCTTACAATTTTGTGTTACATGTTTGAAGGTCTCTGAAAAGAATCACTTGTGTGTGACCCACAGAGGCCATTAGTCCCATCTTTTGTTTCTGATCCAAAGTAGGTAACTTTCTTCTGGGTAAGTTTTGTTTTTAAGAGCTCTCAGAGGAAGATATCGTACAATCTTTTTTTAAGCCTTTTTACTCTCAGGAGTGGCTTCTCCAAAATTGTTATTTAGTAATAACAACCAGCATTTTATTACTGTGTCCTGGGTCCTGTTTGAGGTGGGTTTTTTGTTTGTTTGTTTATAGATTTTATTTATTTACTTACTTGAGAGAGAGAGTAGGGGGGGGGAGCAGAGGGAGAATCCTAAGCCGACTCCCTGCTGAACACGGAGCCAGACCCAGAGTTCGATCTCTCAACCCCAAGATCACGACCTGAGCCGAAATCAAGAGTCGGATGCTCAACTGACTGAGCCACCCTGGTGACCCTGAAATGTTTTCCATAGACTAATTCATTTAATGCTCACAACATGCTCTGTGATAGATATTATTATTATTCCACTCGGCAGATGAAGAAACTGAAGCATACCGTAGGTAAACAGCTTCACCAGGATACACAGTGGTCATGCCAGGATTCAAATTCAGGCAGACTTACCTGTTTTCTTAATTAATGGGAAGCTGTGACGTTATCCGCATTTTGCAAATGAGCAGTTTAAGTAATTGACCCACAGTCCCACAGCTAGTAAGTATTAGAGCCAGGGTTCAAATCAAGGGAGACTTCAGACACCACTCACATAGTCCCATGCCTCTGACGTACCCCCTCCTTGCTGGTTCATTCGTTCAGTGACCCACTGAAGAGACAAAAGACAAACTACTCGAGGAACAAGGAACATTTTGGGAATACAGGCTTAGAAATACATCAAAGATACTAGAGATGAAGAAAAAAAGTTTCTATGAAGTTAAGGAAATTTTTAGAAATGTATATTAATACTGTAAAATCTGAATTATTAAATATACAAATGGAATGAATCCAATCTAAATGTTTGAAAATGTTTAATTGCAGTATATTTTATTGAAATAGTACTTTTCTACCTTCAAGCAAGTACATGTAGTAACTACCCCTATAAAATAGGGTTTCCAAGTAGGGCCATAGAGACTTGCTTTAATAATAGAAAGGAGTTATGTAATTGACATGTTAATTATTAATGAATTTGGGGGAAAGAGAGCTGAAACAAATTTCACCTATAAAGGTGAAAGAACAAAGACCATCTTGTTTTTGTGTTCCCTAGAACAGTGTCTGTCACCCTGACCACAAATATCTTTTGCATATTTGTCACTATTTGCAGAAAAGGGGCATCTAGCCTTAATTTTGCTATAAATAAGCAGTTTTACCTTGGGCAACTAAATAATTCTGAGCTTAGATTCCCCTCAGTTCTCACTCACTTGTACGAGAGTGTCTGGGCCACCACATACAGCTGCACAGGTTGTGTACTGATACAGCCCTGGGTTTATGCCTTAATTTGTATAGTGTGTGTCTTAGGAAGCAGGGATCTTTTAAGTAGGTGAGCCTGATGAGACTTTTATTTCTTTACTTTTTTAAGATTTAATTATTTATTTTAGAGAAGGAGTGTGCACGCACGTGCAAGTAGGGGGAGAGGCAATGGGAGAGGGAGAGAATCTCTAGCAGACTCCCCGCTGAGCACAGAGCCCAACACGGGGCTTCATCCCAAGACCCTGGGATCATGACCTGAGCCGAAACCAGGAGTTGAACGCTTAACCGACTGAGCCACCCAGGTGCCCTGAGACTTTTACTTCTAAATTACTTGATAAAAGGTATTTTCTTCCAGAGTTTAAAGATTTGGTTTTTTTTTTTTTTTTTCTAAAAGAAATGCCTTCTGAAATATTCCTTCTCCCTTCATTAAAATATATTTCTCAATGCATTCAGAAAACTCCAAATCATACCTAGTTGAAATGTGCAGTTCCAAAATAGTGAATCAGACATTAATAATGTTACATCTGTTTCAGTTGAAGAGGATCAACGCATAAATGTCACTCATTGCGGCCCCTAGCTACTTTAGAGTACCTTATAGGCCCATGACATCCTTGGTGTCACCATGACCCAGGATTTCAGTCTCTACTATTTTAAGTCCTGAATCTCAGTCTTATTATTGAATTACGCTAAATTCAGCCTCTCTTCGAAAGAGGTGAGATGCCGTCTGCCCCGTGGATTCATGTTTCCCCTGGACAGTGCTGCAGACTGACCACATCCTGTTCTTTGGCTTTCCAAAGGCTGCTTTCTCACTCCCTGTTCAGTTAACTCATTTTTCCCCCCTTGAAACCGGTTGTGATACACATGACAAATTATAGCCTCCTATTACCATATCACCGTAGCCTTATTTTATGGTTAAATCAACAGTACTAGGCAAGTGTCAATTCCATGTTCTATATTGTTTTGTTGTTAAAGAAATAGTCCAGGGGCGCATGGGTGGCTCAGTCGGTTAAGCGGCTGCCTTCGGCTCAGGTCATGGTCCTGGGGTCCTGGATCGAGCCCCGCGTCCGGCTCCCTGCTCAGCAGAGAGCCTGCTTCTCCCTCTCCCTGTGCCTGCCACTCTGCCTACTTGTGCTCTCTATCTGTCGATAAATAAATAAAATCTTTAAAAAAAAAAAAAAAAGAAAGAATAAAGAAATATTCCAAATCTCTATCTCACTGATATTGGGAAAAAGAAATTGAAGTAGGTCAGTTTACAGTGAAAGATTGTTAATGCAGTTTTCTTTTGATGCTCAAATTTAGTTTTCATGTTATAAGATTTAAGCCTGAATTTTTCTTAATAGACCGATAACCATCACAATTTTATCAAAACCCAGGAATTTAGGAAGGAGTGAAGAAAATTTAAACTACAAATCAACTTAAAATTTAAAAAAGGAAAAAAAAAAAAAAACATAAAGCAGCTTTAATTTTGACCAGTGCAAAACTCTTTTCCCTTGCTAATTAAAACCAACAGCACTCAAGAGTGCTGCCTCCACTCCCCTCGCTGAAGAAGCACATCGTTGCGAAATCATCCAGTGGGCTGTTCCTCTAAGACAGGGCTTGGTCATGACAATCCTGGAGAGCACTGTAGAAATACAGCTGTGGACATTCAGCTTTACTTGACATCTTAGCAAGGTGCCTTTTCCTCGGGCTCACAGCTCGGCCACTTTTTTCAAATGTTTGAAAAGAAATGGCTTTATTGAGTGACAAGTGACAAATGGGTGAGGGTCCCTCTCAGCCCTCAGGGGAAGCAGGTCAGAGCTCCCCCTCCAGGCAGTGCTGTCCCCACGTGCACAGAGCACAGGGAGGACAGAGGTGCTCAGGTAGGGCGTGACAGTGGTGACCCTGAGACTCTTTCATTTCTTACCATAGAGATTTTACTGTTTTACACTAAATTTTGCTATTGACTTGAGATAATACCTTTTTACATTTTTTAATGTCAATGTTTACTTCTACTCGGTTTGAGAAATAAATTTGAATGTCTGTACGTGATGAAAGTAAAAACCGACCTATGATGCAATATATAAAAAAAGAATTTCACTGATTAAAAAGTTACTAATACTGGAACAGTTTCTCTCTGTTCCTTGAAAGGTTCTATTTATTGACTGTCAGCATCCAACAGTAGTTACAGTTATTATTATTTTTTTCCCCACAGCAACCTCATGGGACAGATAAACTTGTATTATACCCTTTTTACAGATGAGGAAACTGAACTCGGGAGTGACAAGTGGCTTTCTGAAGGTCACACATAGCAGACGGTTACCCCCCTGCTCCTTGAGGGCCTGTGCTCTCTTCCGCACTCACCGCCGGGGAGTCAGGTGCTGCTGGTATCTGACGGTGCCCGTCCGTCCCTTGGGCCTGTATGATGTCAGCCTCCATAACAGTTGTTTCTCTGAAGATGCACTTCTTCCTAAGAGGCCCCCTTCCCCGGAGTGGCTCTCCTCAGTCTCCTCGGCAGGGACGCCTCCCCTCACCACTCTGTATAAATCTGCTGCCATGTTTCTTCAGGGCACTCACTGGCACCACATGATAGGGTCTAGACTTCCTTCTTTGCCTGTCTCTTGCCACCAGAATGTCAGCTCTTTGCCTTCGTTTGCTGCTGAATCCCCAGCCATTTGCACAGAGCTAGGATGTAAGAGGCCCTTAAGAACTATTTCTGACAAAGATGAAGATGGAGAGTTCCAGAGACACTGGTACCTTTTCAACCCTACCTTGATGCTTCACGGGGTTGGGGTTGATGACTCAGTGCATAATCTATCTTTAGGAGGTAAAACGAAGGATCATTTTTGTCTATTTCTCTCTGTGCGTCTATATTCTCTGCACCGAACTTGCATTATTGTATAATTAAATTTTTTTTTAAGATTTTATTTGTTTGACGGAGAGAGACCACAAGAGAAGGAACACAGGTAGGGGGAGGGGGAGAGGGAGAGGGAGAAGCCGGCTTCCCACTGAGCAGGGAGCCCGATGTGGGGCTCTATCCCAGGACCCTGGGATCATGACCTTAGCCGAAGACAGGTGCTTAATGACTGAGCCACCCAGGTGCCCCTGTATAATTAAATTTTTAAAGGGGTCCCGTTATGTAACATATGGAAAGAACCACCAAAAGTGAGCCACTGAAGCCATACTGTGAGGTAGTCGGCCTTTCCCCCTCTGTTCCAAGCTTTGTGCAATATGGTTATTTCTCTTATATTGTGAAGACTTTTTAAAACGCATGTTGATCTAGGGAAGATATGTTGCCATAAATACCAATTCCAAAACAAATTCTCTCCATTCCCACAAATAGTAGGATTTAATGCAACTGAAGGTAAGTCAGCTTTCATTTTGAACCTGCTTTTGTGGTCTTCATATCTACTCAGTCATTTTCCCTCCAAAGTAATATCTAAAAGAGCAATATTGTGTTATCAGCCTGTGTAGAAAGCTAGAGTTGGAAGAAGGTTTTTGAAATATAACTTTTTTTTTTTTAACACAGAAAGGATCTTACTGAAATATGGTAACCAGCAAATAAACATGTGAAAAATGCTCAAAGTCATTCTTTGTTAGGGAAATGAAAATTAAAGCCACAGTGATATCCACTTGACACCTACTGGAATGGCTCATTTTTTTTAATTGACAATATCAAGGATGTAGAACAGTTAGAACTCATACATTTTTTTTTAACTCATACATTTTTTGGTAGAGTTTCTTATAAAGTCAAACATGCACTTACCCTACAACCTGGCACTCTCATTCCTGCCAAGAGAAATGAAACCTGTGTCCACACAAAGACCTGTGTGCAAATGTTCGTAATTGCCAAAACCTGGAAATAACTCAGATGTCCACAGAATTGAATGCTACTCAGCAACAAAAGGGAACAAGCCACTGATGTGTGCAATAATGTGGATGGATTTCAAAAGCGTGATGCTAAGGGAAAAGAGCCGGACACAAAAGACTACATACTGTATGATTGTATATGACATTGGGGAGAAGGCAAAACTGTAGGAAATCAGATCAATGGTTCCCATGGGTGGGGGTGGGATTGACCACAAACCGGTAATTTTTTGTCATGATATAGAAATACCCCATGTCGTGGTGGTTATAGGACATATAGGATTGTTACTGTATGTAAATTCTATCTCTATAAACATGACCTAAAAATCATATTATATAGTAGACAGCTATAAGAAGTGGTGAACATTACTAACTAAACAACAAGGTAAATGCCTATTTAGCTCTAATTCACAAACATATTTATCATAATATATAGCTAATTAATCCATTTTATTTTTTCCTGCTCCGGGTAGAGTGTCTGGTCTGTGATATGGGCACCATTTTACCCTCCATAGCATGGGGGTATAATACGGAGCCTTGCGTGTAGAAGTGATTCATAAGGAATTGTCGAATGGTAACACTGAGAAGCAAAACTTCTTATGTGAGTGGAAACACTTAATAGTTCAAAAAAGCAGGAAGCTTGGAGTATTGATTGTAACTAGCAAATTTAAATATTCCGGAGTCAGGTACAGAATTTTTTGTGATCCTCCTAAAATAATGGTGACTCAGATAGAGTCTAGCTCCTTCTTCCTCTGTCTGGTGCTTGAATATACCTCCTGGTGGGTTGAAATCTGAATTTATTTGGTGACCAATTTTCCGGAGCTGGTGTGCCAAGATGAACCCACTTGAAAACTGTGGGCTCTCGGACTTGGCTGCAAGACCCGTCCAGCTGAGGTGGGCTGGCCCAGCATCTGCTGCCTTCATTGTGCCTAATGCTGGATCCATCTGTTTTCTGTCCGAGCTAGTGCCAACAAATTACTAATCTATTAGAGAAACATGGAAATAAGATTGCACTTCTCATTCCTGGCTTTTCCTCTCATATTTTGCTTGGCTTATATGTTTGGTTTTTGTTTATTTGGGGGAGAAAGATATGTTATCGAGTAGGCAAAGGGGGGAGGCATTAATCATTTTTCACTCCTTCCACACTTCTTTTAAAAGACTATGGGGAAAGATCATCAATTATCCATGCTGTTGATAGTATTATGATTGTTGATGATGACGGTGGCAGCTGTCGTTTATTAGGGGACTCTGTGCTCGGCACTCTGCTAGTCCCTTTGTACCAGGTCCCCATTACCGTTCTTACTTTACTAATGGCAAAACTGATGTTCACATACGTTAAATAACTTATCCAAGGTCATGCCGCTATTCAGACCCCAATTCTAGAGACTGTGCTTTGTCCATCACTGCCTCTTAAGCCATTTAAAGCCTTTAGAAACTAGCATTTTTATCCAGGCATGTGAGTTTAATGAGGAAAGTCTTTAGCGTTTCAAGGAGAAGAAAAGGGGACTTTGTATTTCTTCTCCCAAATAGAGGCCTCTATAATTAGAACATATTCCCTTGACATGTGCTTTTGAGTGCCAATTCATGGAATCAACCCAACTGATTGAGGAAAATGAGATTGGGAGCCCAGCACTCAACGGGCCTTTCTAAGCACAAGTGTGTGCGTGTGTGTATGGGTGTGCATGGTGGTTGTGCTCTCATGCAGACCCCGCCTGCCTGCTGTCGGGAGACCAGCTGCGGAGTCGAGCAAAGCCACTGAACCACAGCTCTTCCTCTTAGCACGCACCAGGAATGAGAAGGAGGAAGTAGGGTCCAGGGAAACCGACCATCTCGGTCATTTCTTTCCTTTGTGTTCCTTAAAATACAGAGTCTGACTGCCAGTGATACCCAAAGTGCAAGAGCCTGGGGTGACAGAGTTTCTCTGTTCTGACCGTAAGCAGAGTTCAACAAAATCAGGAACTTTCTTCTCTTACAAAACTGCGTTGTGGGCCACGTCTGCCATAACCATGTCTAAACGCTTGTTTTCTGAAACAAGATTAAAGTGTTATTTCATTTCCTTCGAAAGCAAAGCGTACATATGTTTTCACTGAATCAGGTTTCTTCCCAAATGAGTCACTTACCAAGTGCTGGGGGAGGACGGGAGCTAGTAATCGAATGAATATGTGAATTAATTTCATTTGCATTCGAACTGTGAATGAGTTTATTTATTTTTAATAAAACGCAAGTGCCAAAAAAGAGCACTGTGTTCCCTGATGCTATCAGACTCTCTGGCAGCGAGGGCGTGTGAGGTCAGTGAGGATGGAGAGGAGAAGCCTTAACTCTGCCCCCAGAGAAGCGTTCTGAGGATTGTGCTCCCGAGAAGGCGTGGGAAGAGGCAGGCCAGCAGCCTGCCCACCACACCGTTGTCCCTCACAAGCCGGGGAAGCATAAGGTGCCCTTTCCGCCGCGATGGTGGGACTGGAAGACAGACGGGGACCTTATGTGGGGGCCTGTGGGGTGGGAGGTTCCAAAACAACAGAAGAACTTTCTATAAAGAACTTTAAAATTGATCAACAGTGAATGTCTTACCTTTTACTTGGAAACAGTGCCCGTTTGATTATTTCCGCAAAGGCAGAGTATTTTCTTAGGAAAAAGCGGTTTAAATTCAAGGAGCTGGCCATAAAATACTGACTCACGTGGGCCTGGGTGGTACCTGAGGTCATTGGTATCACACCTCTCCTGTTCCTTCTAGTCTGTTTTGTTTTCCTCTCCATTTCCAGTTCCTGAAATTGCTTGCCTCACTCTGTTGTCATTCCCCTTTAGGCTTTCTTTAGCCTTCCAGAGGACATTCAGGGTCAAAGGGTGCTGGTTGTCACAAGTCCCTTTCTCTGCTGGCGGAGCGCTATATTAGTTGGTCCTAAGGTTGGTCTGTAGCAGGGGCTAGCAGATTATGGCCCACTTTGTCCCACCACCTGTGTTTGTAAATAAAGTTTTATTGAACACAGGCACTCTCATTTGTGTATGGAGTGCCTCTGGCCACGTCAGGGCCATAGTGACATTTTAGTTGAGACCATCTGGCCCAAACAGCCTAAAATATTCGCTGTCCAGCCCTTTACAGAAAGTATGTCGGCCCCTGGTTCGTGTGAGTGGTGACCTTCCTACCGTCTGCAATAAATAACACACTTCATGGATACCCAAATAAGAAAGCTCATGTAATGCACCTAACAGAGAGCAAGTACCCCGTCCTTGTTGAAAAGTCCATGGATCTTGTAGATTTAGGTGATGCAGCTTTACATGTGTGGACTTAAGAAAATCTGGTTCTACAGTTGTGATGATATGTCACATAAGTACGGTTTTTCCTTAAGCATTTGAGAGGCCACACCATAGTGTCCTGTGCTTGGACTCTGAACACACAGATTACCTGAATGTGAACCATGCCTTCTCTGCTTAGTAGGCACATGACCTTGAGACAAGCTCCTTAACATCCTATCCTGTGCCTCAGGTTTCTCATCTCTAGAATTAGGGTTGCAATAACAGAGGCCTCTTAGGCTTGAATACAAGGATTAAATGAGTTCATACAAAGAATTTGGAATTGAGCTTAGCACATAGTAAATATTAAGTATTTGCTTTTATTATTGTTACTCATCAAATCCGATTTCTGCTGGAAAACCTGGAGGAACTCCTCCTTATCTTCAAAATAAACCCTACACTTGGCGGCCTGGAACACAAGGCCCTGTTGAACCTGACCTCCCCCCACCACGACCCCCGCGCACAGTGACCCATCCTGACTTTGTCTGCTGTCTGGCTGGCTGGGCCACGTGTGCTGTCCTCTCTGCCTTACTCGCCACCCAGATACCTACCCCCTACCATTTTCACACGCCTGTTTGCAATACTTCACATACATAATGTCCTTTAACCCTAGCAACTCCTCAACTAGGCAGTATTAGAGAGGATTATCTTGGCTTTATGGAGAAGAGGGTGAAACCAAGAAAGAGGAGAACAAGTTAAGATCTTGTAGACATTATGTGCAGAGCCTTCACTCGGTGCCAGCTCTCCGCGTCCCAGGGCCTGGCCACCCATGGGCTCCTGAGGTCGCAGCCCAGCAAAGAAATCTTCCCTGAACTCCCCTACCGCACTGACCCCTGCCCCCTCAAGCAGATTACTCGTGCACTTTTCTTGCTTTTATACTTTTCCTTGTCTTATCCCTTCTACTCCACCTTACTCACTCACACACACACACACGGTGAGCTTCTTGAGTGCAGGAATTGCATTGTATTTAACTTTATATCCCCTAGAATGGTTATGTTGTTTTGACAAGGAGATTCTTCCAGAAAGCAGTAAGAATTGATTGAGAAACGTTAATCCATATTCTGCAAATGCCTTTTACATTCATTTTATTTCATTAATCATTTGTGGGAAGGCAGCATATTTTATTGGTTAATTACATGGGTCCCAGAATCCTTTTGCTTGAGCTTGAACCCTAACTTACTGGCTGTTGATTTTCTTCATTTGTAAATGGAATCGTCGTCATTTATATGTATTTTTTATATGGTTATCGGAGAAATGAATGAAATCATTTGACACAAAGCACTTAACCCCATGTGTCATGCGTAGTGTGGTTCAGCAGTAACTATCTGCAGTCATTATTATTATTGGAATGACATCACATATGCCTTTGACTTACTTGAATTTAATCTATGTATACTCAGTCAAAATAAAAGGTGTGGAAGGAGAGAGAAGACAAAACTATTGAAATAGCTGAGGCCCTCCAAGCTGCCGTTCTCCTCAGTGTGTTCCCCCGGTGTGAACGGGGGCTGGAGGCGTGTTTGTGGCCCTTCACTTCTTCCTCACGCTCTGCCTGCTCCCCACGGAGTCACCATCTCACCGCGCTGAACGTCTAGGTAGTGCTTGAAACCACATTTCATAAGACATGGCACCAAGCATAAACTAGCTGCTTTCTCTGGTGCTCAGGGAAAAAACAAACAAAACAAACACACAAACAAACAAAACGTGCTCCCAACACCAGAGAAAAACAGGTTGTTTGGCCGGACTATTGCTGAGCACCCACACGACACCTCCTGTGGGGTTTTGGAGGATAATTTTGACCGTATGTGCATCTTGTCTTACGTGTCCTCTTTCTGAGAGCCCTTTGTCAGAACTGTCGGACACTGGTGATGTAGTGATGCAGTCTCGGTGGTGTGTTCCTAAGGACTAGGGCTTGAAATCACTACTTTGAAAGGTAAGCATGTGAGCTCTGGGTGGACTGAGGCGACACTCGGTACTAGCATCCCTTGCCTGTTTCGAGATGGCTTTAATGGTTCGCCTAAATGTCCCCTCTATCTCTCAGTGGTCCCATGTGGCTCTTTGCCTTTGGAATGGGCCGAGAACATGTGTTGACCCTGCCAGCCTCATCCGTGCCAACAGGGGAAGGGTTAATAAGGATAATGACGACTATTCTGTGTTGACCGCATTGTTGGACAAGAAGCCTTTCCAGTGAATGTTCTCACCAGTCCAGATAAAGTAAAAGGCTTTAATTTGTGTTTGCTTTTTGTTTAGGTAACTACTCCAGACCCCCAACGTATAGCGGGGTGCCCAGTGCAAGCTACAGCGGCCCAGGGCCCGGCATGGGCATCAATGCCAACAACCAGATGCATGGACAAGGGCCAAGCCAGCCATGTGGTGCTATGCCCCTGGGACGAATGCCATCAGCTGGGATGCAGAACAGACCATTTCCTGGAAATATGAGCAGCATGACCCCCAGCTCTCCCGGCATGTCTCAGCAGGGAGGGCCAGGCATGGGGCCACCGATGCCAACCGTGAACCGTAAGGCACAGGAGGCAGCCGCCGCAGTGATGCAGGCCGCTGCAAACTCGGCACAGAGCAGGTATGCCGTCGGGGCAGGCGGTCTGCGTGCGCACCTGTGGGTGCGGGTCGCGCACAGAGCTGCGCCGTCGCCTGGGTCACCCGGGCTGGGGAGCGGTGCAGTGTCGTTCGGCTTGGCCGTTCCTTTGGTGTTAACACATGCGGTCCCATAAAGTACAGAGAAGTAAATGGCAGACCACGTTCTCTGAGACATCGAGGAAGAAACCCGAGTGGTGGGCGAGTCCCTTGTGGGAGCTTATTTGGAATGACTGTGACTAGTCATTATAACCAGCGCCCCAGGGCGGTGGCATATCTGGGTGGTTCCGGTTAGAGGAGCGAGGTTTAGGCTGGAAAAGTCTAAAGCCGAAAAAGTAGGCTTTTAAAATCTAACCCACTGAAAAAGGACCACCTTCCTTTTTTTTTTTTTAACCCCACCATAAAAATCCTTATAAAATAGAAACTTTGTCTATGCACATATTTGTATTGTGTGTGTTTGTCTAAATGTTTCTTTGTGAGATTTACAGATTTCATATTCTTATGTTATATTTTATTTTTCTGGGCATACCTCTCTATCTGTCCAAACCAAAATATGGCTAATAAAGCAAATACTTCATAAAGTTTAAGTTGATAGAGCAAGGCTTTAGCCTCAGTTACATACTTGTTTTCCATCTTGATTTTTTAAATTCTTGAAGTAAATATTTAACCTGCATAAAAATAACATAATTAAAAATTTATGAGACAGAAGCGAATAGTTTTAAGAGAAGCATTTATAGATATGTTTTAAGTTATGTTTAACATATGTTAAAATATGTTTTAAAACAAAGCACATTGAAAGCTATGTATGAAGATATGTGGTCTTCAGAAGAAAAGATAGAAGAATCTGATTTTTGTCAAAGGGAAAGAAAAATGTGTGTGTGTGTATGTGTATGTGTGTGTGTGTGTTTAAATGTGTCCCTTTGTTACTTTTCCTCTGAAGCTGCTATTTGGGGAATGTTAGGGACCCTTCAGTCTCACCGTTTGCTCCAAATAATAATAAATTTCCCTTGAGGAATCAAAATGAAAGTCAATCATTCTTTCTCTCTCCCTCATCCACATTACAGTGACTTAAAATCTCCTGAACCCCACCACTATATACACTAAACCGAACCTTAGGGAATGTTTTAATAAACCTGTCCACGAAGACTGGTTTGCCTGGTCCCGTTGAAGTTCTGAGTTAGGTTTAACACACACTGTCCCCGTAACTCCTAAAACACCATTGTTGCAACTCCTAAAGCACCAGCTCTTCTCAGGTAGAAAGTGCCTGATGGCCCTGGACATGAGGCCTTGGACAGTGGCCTGGGAGGAAGATAACCACAGAGACCAAGGCATAGCCGTTCGACATAAAAGTCTTGCTCTGCTCCCTTCCCAAATCAGTCGATGTGGCATTTTATCTAAATTCGTGCGGAGGTACACATCCCTGCCTTGTCATTGTCTGCTTCTGCTCGGCAGGCCATTCCAGAGCCTTGCCTCCGCATCCTGCCCACTGTAGTTCTCGGGGCGCTGTAACTGAGGACTGTGTATTTCGGCTTGTACTGAAGTCAGAGGTGCGTGAAGTGTACACCGAGACTAGATCTGAGAGTCTTACTCGTCTTTCCCCTTTGCCCCTGCCCCCCACCCCGCCCCCTCTTTTCAGGGAACCACCTCCAGTGCCCCTCTCAGGAGCTGCATGGTACAGAGGCTGAGGCCACATTCTGTAGCCCTCCACACCTACGTGTGGACAGAACCTAATGCACAGGGGGATTCATACTTGTCTACAGAGCAAATCCAAAGAGGTTGTTCTTCTGTTCTGCTTTAGGCCACCATACATTAGGTCGCCTGCTTATCCCAGCCAGTCTGGGGCTGGGGGACGCCCCATGTTTTCTTCCCAGCACCCCAACTATGGCAACTCTCAGGCTCCCCTGATGCACCAGCCTGACCAGTACGGGTAGGTAGCCACATACCCTGACTTGCTGCGGGACCTGGGCATTTTTTTTTTTTTTAAACCGTTAATGACCGTGCCATCAAGCTGCAAAAGGAACACCCAGAACAAGAAAGTGAAAGACCTAAGAGGAAATCCATCCCAGAGGGGGTTGTCTTTTTGTTTCTTTTTGTTTGTTTCGGGGTTTTTGTTCGTTTTGTTCTGTTTTGTTTTTCACTCTTCTGAACGGTCCCGTGGTCATGTGGTGGAGCCCTGCATGCCGTCCCCCAGATCCTGTCTTTGCATGGCTTTCGGCATGGCTTTTCCTTCGTGCCTGAGAGGGAAATGCAAACTTTTAGCTCCGTCAAAGGGACGAAGTTCCCTCCTCTGGCGTGATTTCCCCTGCTGTCGTCCTCGTGTTGTCTGGGAACTTGTGTCCTACGGCCCTGTTATCATGACTGTGTTGTTCTCATTCCTGCCGCTACGATGACCCGCTCCCACCCCGCCCCCCAATTCTGAGTGCAGTGACCTCATTTGACAGGAGACTCACTGCAGGAGACATGACTCAGGTTATTAATAGGACTTAAGAGGGGTTTCATTATATCATCACTGAGCAGACGTCTGTGCCAAAGATTTCTATTATTTCCTTCTCCCAAGGAGTTTTAGAGTATTGAAATCACCAGAAAAATGCAACCAAATCCTCCAACACAGAATTTGCCTTCTAAACGTGGTGTTGCCATATTATTATCAATTTCAACACAGGAATTACATATAGCAACAAAAAGTGTCTTCTTTCCTACTACAAAGCTTTATAATAGCAGGCTGTCACCATTTTTAGGTTAGTAAATGCTCTTACAGCATATTATTGACCGATTTTTAGCAAAAATATTGATATTGCTTTGCATATCATAACGGTAAGATTATCCTACATAGATGGAATCCTGTTCACTAGTTTCAGTAGAAACACACCACATTTTTGGTTAAGATAAAACAGGGAACAGTCAACTGGCTTTGTTTAAAGACTAAACATATAGAACGATGATTTTACGACTTGTTAAGAATATGTAACAGAGAGAGCCTTCCAATAGTTTTACATTCGGCATACATTTATTTAGACAGCAAGAGCAAATGATAATTTTGCAGTCGAGAGTTCTAAATCCTGTAAACATGGTCCTAAACGTGGGCTAACAAATATAGAATTTTGTAAACATAATCCTAAAAATGAAATAACAAATTTAGAATTAGGTAAACATTTCTTTTGGGAAACTGTCTTTTCCTCTTTTTTTCCTTTCTTGTGGTACCTTCAAGGTCAGTCCGTAAGTCAGTAGGAAAATAACAGTGGGGGGAGAAAAGCATTTATCATCAGCTGCTAATCCATAGGATCTGTCCTTTACCAACTCTGGAGTTCTGTTTAGACCCACAAAGCTAGTTTGGCCGCGCCTTGCCAAGCCACATTAAGCAGCTGTGTAAAATGAATTTAAATGGCATGCATCAAAGTAAAATCTCTTCCACTGGGCAGAAAATCAGTGTTAGCTAACCAGCACGAGAAGATCAAATCTACGTTTCAGCCAGCAGCATCCACATAGCTTCCTTAGAACACAACACCTCCTCCTTAATTAAGAATAAGAACAAGAAAGATGTTGGCGTTACTCTTTGTAAATCTTGTAAAGCACATTTGGCAAAGGTTCATCTTTGCGGCCCCTTCCCTGTGAGCTCTGAATTTTGCCTTTTTATGTCTACAGCATTCTTTCTAAAAAAGAAAGAAAGTTTTATTTCTATTTTAAACCTTCCTTTGCCCTTTGCAGTCCACATAACCTGTTGTGCCTTTTTTTTTCTTTAAAGCAGAAGCTTGAGTGTGAGAAAACATGTGTAGTACATGTTTTAGTGCTCTGGGTTAAGAAATTTGGTTTTCAACATGCTTTTGCTCTAACATCTCCTTGCAGCAAACTCGTGTTCTAGCTTTTGTTTCTGTTTTCTTCCCCCACTGATAGCCGTGTTGGGTGGAAGGCAGGTTGGCAGTTTGAAAAACCCATTTGCTGAATGTCGGTTTCTCTTGCGGGGAAGTGGCTCAGCCTTGCAGAAACACAGTCTTAACAGAGTTTGTTAAAATGCCTTCTTTCTCAAGTCAGAATCCCGCAGGGCCCAGAGCCTCTGAAAGAACCTGAAAAAGACAAATTAATGACAAAGGTGTAGTGAGTGAGTGTGTGTGTGTGCAATTAGACAGAAACAGAGAGCTCACTGTGAAAAATGACAGATTATGGCAGATATGCTCCAGGCTTTCGCAGCTATTGCGTGGAAGATGGTACAGAAAGCACACAGGTTTGACTGGTTGGAAGCCATTTCACTAATTCCCTTTTTAAGGGTGGCTCGACCAGGGTGAAACCCACCTGCTGTACTGAGTCGATTAAGGAACGTGTAGAGGAGGTTTTTTTTTTTCTTTTTCACCTTTTGAATAAAGGAGTTCCTTGTTTTGATTGTCAGAGGATTTACAATAGAATATGGTGAATCTTACTGTTGAGTACTAGATTAGCTCAGTAATAATGTTAATCATTTGGAATTAATAATTTATAGTATTTGTCCAGGACACCACTGCCACCGTATGTACTGATACACTTTTTACTCAGAAAATGCATTGCTGTGTTTAGTTTTATTTTTTTTTAAGATTTTATTTATTTATTTGAGAGAGCGAGCACGAGTGTGGGGAGGGGCAGAGGGAGAGGGAGAAGCAGGCTCCCCGCTGAGCAGGGAGCCCGACTCAGGGCTTGCTCCCAGGACCCCGGGATCATAACCTGAGCTGAAGGCAGATGCTTAACCGACTGAGCCACCCAGGTGCCCCTGCTCTGTTTAGTTTTAAAGCATTTCTAGTTAAGGTGGTGCTCTTTTGAAGTACTGAGAAACAGAGAAGTGGAAATATCAGATGATCTTATGAAAAGCCAAGTTCAGGGACGGCAGGGGACTGTCACCCTCAGTCCAGTTCTGATGGCTGTGTTGAAGGGAGCTGAGACATTGTCTGCAGAGGAGAGCCAAAGCTGGCCAGACGTTTAGGAGGGACTTCGGCCTGCTACTTCCTAAAGAACCATTGCCATGAATCCCAGGCCACATGCACTCATAAAATAAAATTTCCCTCAGCTGCTATGTGTGTTTTGCATCCATCCGTCCATCCATTCTGGCGGCACTTGGAGTGTCCAACAACTGACATCTCTGCCAAATGCAGCCAGTTTGTGGATTTGGATATATTAGAGTTATCCAGGGTTTTGTCTTGGAAATGAGTGCCGAGGATGAAGCATGACTTCCGTGAACATACAGAAGGCCAGCCATGCCCTAGATCTTTAGGCCGGGCTATACTTTGGTTCCCTGAAGTCTGCTGTCCCCAGCACCCCCGGACATCAACTTGAATCAAGTCTTCAGTGACTTGAGACGGCTTATGTCAAAGTTCTGGCACAGATCTTTACGATCTTTCATCAGAATGAAAATGTTTCAGGGGCACCTGGGTGGTGCAGTTGGTTGAGCGTCCGACTCGTGGTTTCGGCTTGGGTCATGACCTTGAGGTTCTGAGATCGAGCCCCACGTCAGGCTCTGTGCTCAGCGTGGAGTCTGCTTGGAATTCTCTCTCTCCCTCTGCCTCTCCTGCTCGTGCTCTCTCTCTCTCTCTCAAATAAATAAAATTTTTAAAAAAAGGAAAAAGATAATGTTCCATTCTACATTCCAAAAGGATGTAGTTTCAATGACCGAATAGTAGCATGTCAGAGCTGGAGGTATGTTAGATGTCATCCAGCCTCTGTCCCTTGATTTCATGGTGGAGGAAACAAGTATCTGAGTTACCTGCTCAGGACCCTTCACCAGGCACAGCCGGACAAAGCCGGCTCTGCGTCCTGTACTAACTGCTCTTCCTTCACTTAGTGCGGTCTCTCTAGATTTTCCCTTTAAAAGAAAAAGTCTTCTTTTTTTTTTAAGATTTTATTTATTTATTTGAGAGAGCTCGAGTGGCCGAGCAGGGGGAGCTGCAGAGGCAGAGGGAGAAGCAGGCTCCCCGCCAAGCAAGGAGCGCGATGGGGGACTCGATCTCAGGACCCTGGGACCATGACCTGAGCCCAAGGCAGACGCTTAACGACCGAGCCACCCAGGCGCCCCTAAAAGAAAAAGTCTTAATTTTAGTTCTTCCTCATGTCTAAAGGCAGTTCTGTTAGGACCCAGCTATCAGCCCGTGTCTGGGTGGAGATCCACCTTCTGAGGGACGGGCTGGACCTCGTTCCCTGGCCCACCCTGTGGCGCACCTGCAGGGAGACGCGGGTTTGGCACCTCCCCGTGCAGCATGAGTTGTCGTTTCTGCAGCCACAGGCCTTGTGACCTGAAGTAACAGTTTGCTCGAGGACACACAGATGGGTTTGAATCTCTGCCCTCCGGTATCGCTTTAGGGTCCGGCATCGTCGTGACTGGAGTGTCGCCGTTTGAGGAAGGGTTCTGAGTCGGCACTTGGACCCACAAGTGCGCACACCCACTGATGCGGGTACAACGCACGTCCGTCTGCCTTTTGCTGTCCCCGAAAGACGCCCCCGTGGACTGACCGAATGTCAGAAAGGAAAACTCTCAGGCTTCTTAGTTTTAAGGGGAAAAGTGAGCAAAAATGAGTCAGTTTGGAAAGTCATTATTACTCTTGCTTGGAAGGGAACTTCTATACTGAGTATCACAACCATGAATCTGGAGACCTACATTTTAATACTTACATCAGACCAAAAACTAGGATAACCGAAATCAGTTTTGTTAAAATATTTTTGTTTTTAGGAGGCGCCTGGGTGGTGTAGTCGGTTGTGCGTCCAACTATTGGTTGTGATGTCGGGGTTGTGGGATCGAGCCCCTCATTGGGCTCGCACTCAGCACAAAGTCTGGTTGGGTTTCTCTCTCTCCCTCTGCCCCTCCCCACCGTTAGCTCTTTCTCACACCCTCCCTCTCTAAAATAAATAAATCTTTAAAAAAACATTTTTGTTTTCAGTAAAACAGGATATTGGGAATTCTGACTAACATTAGTTTTTAACCTTTGCCGTTCATTAAATTCCATGAAATCATCTTAGTCACAAGGTAGCTTGATCAGTGGTCTTCCTCTGCTTGGAAATAGCTGGCTCCACATAAAAGCGACTGGGTTAGCCTGTCCTCTTGGATACAGAGAGCTGCTTACGTCTGTATCTCATGGGCACCCCACATACACACACGTCTTCCAGCAACTGTGCTTTAGGGAGGTGTATTTATAATTCATTTCCCCTGTTGCTATTTGCCAGCAAGGCACTTCTTCTGTATTATTTTCCTTGAAGCCAGTGTGATGCAATTCTGCTGGTGGGCCAGGAGCCACTGATGTGGAAATATAGTGCATTAAAATGTCAAAGAGAAGGGCCAAAAAACTTATAAATATGTCCAGACCCAGTTACGGTGAGGTCCATGGGCCTGAAGGACTGTGAGTGATTTGTATTAACAAAGAATTTAGCCCTTTGGATTTTGGACAGTTAGGTTTTAAAATAATAGCTATGATTGGAGAAGTCACATTATTGAAAGACAGAAAAGATTTCAAAGGCTTAAGTAGAGTTTTTATTTCTGTAATTAAATGTAAGCCTTTGCATTATCATCTAAATACTGTGCTTAATTTTTAGCCCCTTTTCCTTCAGAATTTAGAATTGAGTATTCTGTTGGTATTTTAAGATTATGACTTCAATCAAATCTTTCAGTTTCATAACTATCATGGTAACCACAAAATATATTTATTAGTCTTCAAAGAGTAGTAAAACAAGGGGCGCTTGGCTGGCTCAGTCAGTAGAGTGTGTGACTCTTGATCTCGGGGTCATGAGTTCAAGTCCCACATTGGGCCTGGAGCCTACTTTTTAAAAAATGTAGTAAGACACTAATTTTTTTTTTAAAGATTTTATTTATTTATTTACAAGAGTGCACATGCGCACGTGAGCGGGAGATAGGCAGAGGGAGAGGGAGAGACAATCTCAAGGAGATTCTGCGCTGAGCGCAGAGCCTGATGCGGGGCTCGATCCCATGACCCTGAGATCATGACCTGAGCCGAAATCGAGAGTCTGATGCTTAAACAACTGAGCCACCCAGGTGCCCCAAACACTAATTTTTAAAAGACTAAGAAAGGTGTTTTTTTTTTTTTTAAGTTTAATGAGATCCAAGGAATCCAAGTCTGAAATGTAGAGCAAACCTTTCATGGACTAGGGTCTGTGAAGTTCCCTAAACAAGTGATTATTACCTGGCGAGAGTTAATAACTGTACACACCAGCTCACCCCAGCCACAGGCAGGGTGAGGCTCACGAGCCTATATTTTTTATAACCCTCTAGGGTGCCCTAGGGTGGAACGCCAGCACGTGTCTAAGGCTTGGCCTTTGGGATTCCCGCTACTGAAGAGAACTAGTGGAAACTCGGGGAAGCGGGTGGAAAGTGTAAAGTTGGATGCCCACTTTTTTGTCCCTGATAGATATCAGAGGAGAATCCTGGACCGGAGCCTGTTACTAGATAGCATTCGGAGGAACAAATGGTTGTGCAAACCTGAAACCATAACTCAGGCTTTGGCAGTTTCTCGACTCAGGGCCAAGTTGGTCTCCCCAAATCCCTCTGACTTTCTGTCTTCTGTCCTCTCAGACATCAGCGTCCTCCTCACATGGTGCAAAATTCCAAGTTCCCCACCGTATCTAGACCTGCCTTCCTCATTCAGAGTATCTCCTCTCCACGCCCCCGTCCAAACCACTCTCAACTGGGTGCTGTCCTCAGCATCTAAGGTGATGACACACACCACACCGTGGGGACACATACACTGGGCCAGGGCTCCCGTTACCCAGGTGAGCTTCGCATCGGTGTGTGCCCCTATTGCCTTGGCTAAGCCACTTGTCTGCACGTCTGACCTTGTGGCCCTAGGAGCGTCTCTGCCCCACAGACCATGCAAGCCACCAGACCAGCTGGGATGGTCCTTTCTAGTCCAGCCATCCCCAGAGAAAACCAGCACCACAGCAATGGCAACCCCAGCTCTCCACAGTTCCGAAAGGGCGGGATTGTTGACGTCACGTGGATCTCAGGGAGCAGCCCTGCCCTCGCTGCCCGCCTGCAAAGCTTTCAGGCTGACCTCAGGAAGTGCCCCGTCCTGCTCCATCCGAAATTGCGTCACCTCGGCCGCGTTTGGCGCTGAAGGCACCAGGGACCGTTTAAAAGCGGTGAAGAGGACCCGATCTGTGTCTTAGTCTGTCCCAGACCGTATGAAGATCACGGGCGAGGGGCGCACGGGACCCCCTTAGCTGGTCACGTAAAGGTCTGTGGGAGCAACTCCCAAAGGCTCCTCTTTATCTTGACCTTCGTTCTTCGTTTGAACTCCACTTCCATGAACAGGTTTAAAAAAACGAACAAAAAACCCACAGCTACAGAACCATAAGGTTTTGTCCGTTGCTTTGAAAGTTAACTCTTTCTGGATGGCCTTTGACTGTTAGATACCAGGTAAGAGCAGCTGGTGAGGATTTCATGAACTAGACTTTTGCTTAGCGTTCAGGCTTTTCCTGCAACATATTTTACCCTAATTTTGAACAGTGTTGCTTCAACAAATGAAGTAACTTTGTGTCCCAAGGCTGCCTTTAGCTCAAGAAATCTGTAAGAATTTTAGGACAACTTTGTTAAGTTAGAAATGACTGTACTGATGTATTTCCTGGCACTTCAGCCCTGGACAAGTGCATTCTCTGTTAGAGGGTTTTACAGAATATTGCTCTGGCAAGTTTACGAGAGGGAGATCTCAGGACCCAGATTCTTTCTCTTTTTCAGGCGGTAGACTGGCCTGTTTAGGTACGAGAAGTCTGTGAGTGCATATGAGATCTATGCATTCTTCATGACCTCATTCCTGAGATATCACTCAGGTCTTAGATCTTGGGTGGGTGCTGCTGAGCTCCTCAGTATTTGTCAAGCTGATACACACCTGTCTGAGGTGCTGGTACCTCGAAGGGGACCTTTCTCTCGTCACTCTCTCTTACACCTTGTACCCAGGAAGGGGATGTCCTGGTGTAAAGGGTGGGTATTCCCATCACTGCAAAAGAATAGCCCTCCTTATAGGTTACTCGAGATCTTTTCCTAGTGGTATCATGATCGCAAAATAAACGCTTTTTAAGTAAAGATCTCTGACATAACACAGTTCGGAGAAGAGCACTGTTTTCTTTCTGTGGGCGACCTCAATGGCAACTAGTTTTTCTTTCACGAGGTACAACCAGACCGGGGAGCTGTGTGATGTGCATCTTATCAGAACCCAGTGGGAAGCTACGTGTACCAGAACCACAAAGTTCTGGGGTCCACCTCTTGCAGGGAAGAGACAGGCTTGGTGACCCACGCCTGCTCCCTGTGGCTTTGGTCCCCACCCCGAGCCTGAGGCAGTCATGTGCTGGGAGTCAACAGGGAAACGCCAACATCAGAATCTCTGAAGGAAGGCAGACTTGCAGTTCATTTTTGTCTGATTGCCAGTAATTGTTCTTGATAACAGAACAATGGGCTTAACCAAAATCAACTTGGAGATGAAGAGAACATTCTTAGTTATCAATTACCAGACTTCAGGCAGCCAAACACTTTTTGCATTTTCTTCACACCCTGACAAGGAAGTCTCTTGCTTCAAAACCCTCGAGCTCTGTTTGTTCTCCTGGTTGCTTTGAGAAAGAAGGTGGAGATCAGTCAGCTGCTTTAGGAAAAACCGAAACGGGGTACCTGCGTTGAGGCAAAAAGGAAGGACTTAATCTTGAAAGTGCACAACAGGTGCATTTGAGCCGTGATGCCAGGAGCAGAACTGATGACAGGAGGGAACCCTCCGAGAAGTCGGCATGACGTAGTTAACAAAAAGGGAAAAAAGGTTTCTGGCGTTAGAGCCTTTTAGGAAATCAAGATGGAATATGCAGGACTCCTTGGTGCGTGGTAGAAACCGCTTCACCGAGATGCAGGGGTGAAACCACACAGCTCCTTGAAGAACAGCGAAGATGACCGGGAGAAATGCCTCAGAGGCAGAGGGGCCCCGTAGGCAGCCCGCGTGATACGGGGCAAAGATGTGCCAGGGAGAACTTCTCTGCAGCTTTCCGCTGACTGTATGTCCACTAAAAAGACCATTCTCAAGACCAGCGAACAAAGTTACCACGGCCCCTCTTTTGAAAGGGTCTTTTTCATAGAGCTCTTGAAAAATAATGTTTCTTTTTGCCCATTCTCCAAGGGAAAAATAAAACTTAAATGTATCAATGACCAAAGGGTTTGGGGAGTTATTTATAGCTGGAAACTGATTATTACTCTAGCTTTGTGGCTGATGTTATAGACCTTTCAGCCTTCTTTAAGGGAACAGGCTGCCTCGAAAGGGATCGCATTCACAAGGGAAGATCTTAAACCAAAGACACGGGAAGCAAAGATGAGTTCGAGAACTCTGCATCTGCTTCCCAGACTTGAGCCTCCAGTTGCCCACGTGACATTGCCTCTCAGCGCCTGCCCCCTTCTCCATCCTCTTGTGCAAGCCAGACACCTAGGACATGCCTCGGTGCCCCTCTCCTTTCCCCACAGTATCTGATTCCTCACCACGTCCTGTCGGGTCTGCTTCTGAGACGCCGCTCGGCTCTGTGTCCCTGCCCACCTGACTCCAAAGCACTGGCCTCTCACCTGGTCTGTTGGCGTAACTGCACGCCTGCCGACCCCACATCCATTTCCGCCTGCAGTGTGTCTTCCCGTCCACAGGCAGAGGATGAGGCCTTCAGAACACCTCTTTTTGTGCCATTGCTCCTGCTTACCAGCCCCTAGTCTCCTCCTGTCTCTCCCAGCATACAGCCAAAACCCTACAGAAGCACAGGCCCCAGGGACACGGCCCTTCCCTCCCTCCCCGCACTCACACCCTACTAGTCCACCAGCTGTCCCTGCTCCCGGACACCCCAAGGCGCTCTGCTCTCCTCCCCACCTGACTGGGTCCCAGTGATCTGACCGGAGATGAGGCGTGAGGGGAGAGGAGGAGGCGCCAGCATGCCCTCCGCAGGGGAAGGGATGTTTCTGTGTTTTGTTTCTGTGACCTCCCTTCTTGCAGGCTCCCCAGTGCACACACCTCGCTTCATCCACAAAGCATGGTTGCAGGTGGACGCTGTCCACTCCAGCGATTTGACTGTTGCTTGTTTTCCTGCTCGGCCCTCCGGTAGTGCTCCTTCTCCTCCCTCCCCTCCCACGCCAGTCTTAAAACACTCATCTTGAACAAATGATTGTAACTATCCATAAATAGAAAATGTTTCTGATTAAGGTTAATTCTTTCCAGCATGTCTTCCTGAGCGAAAGGGGTACAGTTGTGTTTTAAAAATAACACGTGGCTGTGTGTTTTTCACAGGAATCTACTGTTTTTAAATCATTGGCACTTCTATTTGTTTTTTTTGGTTTAAGAATATAAATGCCACTTTACCTTCCCAGGATTGAGTCCTAGCCAGAGCAACTGGCTTGTTGAAAAGATAGCATTATTTTGCCCCCAGAATGCTAACGCGTGTGTTGTCACGGGCATGCTGATGGGGTAGCCCCACCAAAAATGGGCTGGGGCTTGGACGGCTTGCTTTTCTGTTTTGATTATGTTGTTTTGGGGACACAGGTAGTGTTTTTCCCTCTTCAGATACTAGATTTAAAATAATTTTGACTGAATTTGTCCTTCTCGGTACTGCTCTGGGGGAGATGCTGTGTAAGTCGGGTTGAGAGGGTTCTGTCAGTGATGCTGGACATATATGTGAAAACAGTTTCTGTTTCAAACACATTGAAAATAGGGCATCCTGTGTAACGTTATGCATACAGTCGGAGCTCTCTAAAAATAAATTCTGCTGGAATTGGGCTTTGCAAAGATTCAGGTTCCTGGTTCTGATGACTGTTGGGTTTAAGCGGAAAAGTGCCCCAAATTTTAGTGATAGCCTAATTAATTTTGTCAGTAAGCAATCTTTGCTGACTACGGAACTCCATCTACAGAGAGAGTCGATGGAGAGAAAGATCTGTATGCTTGGCAGTCATGCAGTTTTCCAGTGAAGCACGCCTTGCTTTATGTTCCTGGTGAACGTAACTCAAGAATGATATTTTCAGTGGATTTGCTAGAACTCTTGCGTGCAGCTCCTGTCCATGTGGCTTGCCCCCCGGGACTTCGTATGACATGGTTCCACTCCTGAGGCGTCTGGTTCCAAAGCCTTTCTTCTGTCTGTCCTGACCCTTCTCAAAAGAGCTGCCTCAGAAATCCACTCACATTCAAGTTACACATTTCACACTTCCCTGTCTGTCACTGTTGAGAAAAAATAGTGGTGATTGCTAAAACAATATGGCCTAAATAGTCTTGTAAAGCACCAAAATCATATACAGGTCTTATTATAAATTTTATTGTGGTTGACTTTAAAACAAGATATTTAGAAATGTGCGGTTACTCTTCAGAGCATTTCATGCTGGTGAGTTTAACCGCTGAGTTCAAGCTGTAGTTGGAAACACTGTTCCCCTTTCTGCTTTCACCGTGAACCATTGAAAATGGTCACTTGAAAATTGGTGTTTGCTTCTGGGTTTTTTTCCCCCCAAAGCCACCTCTTTGTTGGCAGGTAAATGTGTAATGTTTGAGAAATCTCCAAAGTGAATAAAAGGAAACTCTATTAAAAAAAAAAAATTACTTGTGTGTGTGTGTGTGTGTGTGTAGATTGAGAAGCAGGAATGAGGAGTGCTTTAGGGAAATACATCTACAGGCTCCACTTTTGAATTATTCTCATTCTAATAACCTGGTTTTTGTCATCGAGTGACAGATCTCAAACACGTATATCTAGTCCCAACCAAAGACCAATTTCAGTAAAGTTCCTTTAGTTGTTCTGCAGGTCCACATGTTCACATAACAACCCCTGACATCACGCTTTGACTTTGGAAAGATAGGGGCCAGTGCTGTGCTGCAGAAGGCCCAGGTGAGCACAGCGCCATGTGGTCCGCACGCTGTGGTTTGTCCCCACGCCTCCCACGTGGTACAGCCCAGAAGCTATGCAAAGCAGCGACAAAACGTTACTTCTAAATGTTTATCAAGTCCCCCCTGAGACATTGTTGGGCATGGATCGCCACAACCATTGCAGGTTAGGAATCTGGCATCAGGACAGCAGTAAATTGTAATGAAAACTGTCTGAGCCCGTAGACCCATAATTGATAGCCCAGGAGTTCACCCCAAGGTCAAGGAAGGGCACTCTGCTCTTCCAGGTACAACTTACATCTTAGGGTTTTGCGTGGACAGTGTTTCCCTCGTGTCCATTTGCATTTTTACCGGGTTGTGTTGTGTTGCCCTTGTTTCTTTTTGAAAAAGAGGATGTCTGAGTGATTGATTTCTTCACTGTCCTAATTCCGTTTGGAGCATTCCGAATGGTGCTGTGGTCAGAAAGGGATTTAGCAGTCGGTGAGTGCTGCCTCTGGAAAGGGCCCAACTTCTTTTGAGGTGTCTGTGGTCCAAGTCACGGTAGTTAGCCCAACCAAAGAAGCTTTTTGTCGTGATCCCCAGAAACCCTGTCCTGTTAGCCACGCCGTGGTGCCCTGTCCTGTTAGCCATGCCATGGAACCCTGTCCTGTTAGCCACGCCATGGTAAGCTGGAGTGCTTGGCTTAGTCAGAGAGGTGGCCATGTTAGGTTTCCTTCCACAAAACAAAATTGTCTCAATTCCCAAACATTCAACAGAGTGCATTGAAAGCCTCCTTTTTTAGTATTAAGCCCATCTTGCTTGTTCGAAATTACCAACAGTCCTGGAAGTAGTTTCCAA
Organism: Neomonachus schauinslandi; assembly: GCF_002201575.2. NCBI lineage: Eukaryota > Metazoa > Chordata > Mammalia > Carnivora > Phocidae > Neomonachus > Neomonachus schauinslandi. The sequence goes on along the minus strand of NC_058410.1, from coordinate 10,496,237 downwards.
AGCAATAATGAATAGGGTTTCTTTTGCGGTGATGGAAGATTGGCTCTCTCCCCCATTGGGGCAGATGGCCAGGTGCTGTGCTCGTGGCCACACATGCCCTGCATGCCTGGGAAGACTCCCATCTTTCTCAGCTACTTCCCTCCTTGGATACCCGAGAGGCCCACAGCACCCTGGATAAACTTTCCTAGAAGCAGGTGTTCAGGAAGCCCAGAGAAAAGCGCCATTTGTATCTGTCAGCTTTCTACAACTACAGATGAATACAGTAGACAGAGAGGAAGGTATACAGTGGACTCCTTATGCCATTATACTTGTCCCGTCAAGTGCTAGTAGTATGAAGGGTCCCATGGGGAAAGAAATACAGGACACTGGACTGAAAACAGGCCTGAGGCATTCTGTTTCTGCCACTTACCAGCTGTGTGTCTTCAAGCAACTTCTTCAGTCTCTCTGATCCTTATTTTCTTTCTCTGTATGTGAGCATAATTCCACCTACCTTCCTCCAGAAATTTAAAAAATTAAATGCGTCAAATGCCTAGAAATTGTGCCAGGCACATTTATAAGGACCTCAGAAATCATGACAGTTGCTATTGTTATCAGTCCCTCCATGTTCACATGCAAAAACGGCCCAGAGACCCAAGGAGATTTGCTCCCAGATCCCAGTGACAGTGGAAAGCATGACTAGTGACAGAGTCAAGACCCCTGGCATTTTAGCCAGACTTGTAAAACTATAGGCATGGTTTAATCGAGGACCGCTGTAGCCAGCAAGTGACATCCATCACACACATCTCGACATCTTTAATTTCTTGTTATTTTAAGGGTATTTTTTTAACCTCTAATGCGTACCATCCTCATCTTACGGTGATTGCAGATGGGCATCGCAGACTTGGGGGAGAAATCATAGATTAGGGTTACAAGGAGCCTGTCTGGTGGGTTTTATATTCCAGTTCTCTTTGCCACCTGAGCTATAAACCAGCATGCTCAAGGAACCATTTGTTTCATGCACCCGGTAGTCACAGCACATGTGAAACTGAATTTGGTGGAAGCTTGAAGAGGTGGCCGTCTTTCCTGAGGCCTGTTTACAATGGTAAAAATGTCTGTCAGTTCATTTAACAAGTACTACTCTAGTAGCTGAACGTGCTCAGTAGTTGCTCCTCTCGGGAGGTATCACACCTGTAAGAGCCAAGATGTGCATATAAATTTTGTAGAATACACGAAAGAAAGTGCAGAGGGCTCTGATAGGCGGAGCCTGGGGCAGGCAGAGCTTCCAGATGGGGGAGTGAGGACGGCCTTCGCAGAGGGCGTGGCCCCTGCACGTGGATCTTGAAGGACAGGTCACCACTGGTTGAGACTTGAAGGCTGTCTTTAGAAAACCCAACCTGTTCATAAGTAAGGATGCTCTTCGGGTGGTTTGTCTGCTGAGGAATTGAGAGAGCAGCCCCAACAGGTCAATAGGTGCCGCTCTTTCTTGTTTTCTTTTGAAACAGGCACATAAATGTGAAATTGTCTTTGTTTGAATGAGAACACGTCAGAAGGGAACCTAAGATACTTGAGTTAATACCAATCACCTCCATGCTGATGTTAAAACCCTCACCATATGGGACTACGTTTCTAGCTGTGGGGCAATGTGTTTAGAAGTATTTGACGACCTCGGGGTTAATCAGAAGCCATCGGACGGACGATCTCAGATACATTCTTAATGAACTGCAGTGGGTATTATAATACTGGTTCAGCAGTCTGTAGTTATTCAAAGTGGCACGTCAGTGAGCTCAGAATTCAAGGCTGAAGTAACATTCCTTTCTCCCAGAGCCACACTCACACCATTAGTCTTTCAGCCTCCTAGAATGTTCTTTCCAAGCCATCATTGAGTGTTCGTCTGGACAGAATTTCTCTGAATGGTTGATGTAATATTTAAAAGAAAAAAAAAAAAAACCACTCAAACCCTTGATACTTTGAATTTTCAAGTGGACCGTGTTTGAACTTTTTCCACCAGCTAGGAGGTCGAATCCATTGAAAATGCTACACAAAAAGAATAGCATATTGGGTTTTTCTTTTTTTTTTTAATTTAATTTTATTATGTTATGTTAATCACCATACATTACATCATTAGTTTTTGATGTAGTGTTCCATGATTCCTTGTTTGCGTATAACACCCAGTGCTCCATGCAATACGTGCCGTCTTTAATACCTATCACCAGGCTAACCCATCCCCCCACACTCCTCCTCCGTAGAACACTCAGTTTGATTCTCAGAGTCCATAGTCTCTCATGGTTCGTCTCCCCCTCCGATTCCCCCCCCTTAATTTTTCCCTTCCTACTATCTTCTTTTTTTTTTTTAACATATAATGTATTACTTGTTTCAGAGGTACAGGTCTGTGATTCATCAGTCTTAGACAATTCACAGCGTTCACCATAGCACATACCCTGCCCAATGTCTATCACGCAGCCACCCCATCCCTCCCACCCCCCACCACTTAAGCAACCCTCAGTTTGTTTCCTGAGATTAAGAATTCCTCATATTGGGCACCTGGGTGGCTCAGTTGTTTGGGCGACTGCCTTCGGCTCAGGTCATGATCCTGGAGTCCCGGGATCGAGTCCCACGTCAGGCTCCCTGCTCAGCAGGGAGTCTGCTTCTCCCTCTGACTCTCCGCCTCTCATGCTCTCTCTCTATCACTATCTCTCTCAATAAATAAATAAAAATCTTTATTAAAAAAAAGAATTCCTCATATCAGTGAGACCATATGATACATGTCTTTCTCTGATGGACTTATTTTGCTCAGCATAACACCCTCCAGTTCCATCCACGTCATTGCAAATGGCAAGATTTCATTCCTTTTGATGGATGCATAATATTCCATTGTATATATATACCACATCTTCTTTATCCATTCATCTGTTGTTGGACATCTTGGCTCTTTCCACAGTTTGGCTATTGTGGACATTGCTGCTATAAACATCGGGGTGCACGTACCCCTTCGGATCCCTACATTTGTAATACCCAGTAGTGCAATTGCTGGATCGTAGGGTAGCTCTATTTTCAACTTTTTGAGGAACCTCCATACTGTTTTCCAGAGTGGTTGCACCAGCTTGCATTCCCACCAACAGTGTAGGAGGGTTCCCCTTTCTCCACATCCCCTCCAACATCTATCGTTTCCTGACTTGTTAATTTTAGCCATTCTGACAGGTGTGAGGTGATATCTCATTGAGGTTTTGATTTGGATTTCCCTGATGCCGAGCGATGTTGAGCACTTTTTCATGTGTCTGTTGGCCATTTGGATGTCTTCTTTGGAAAAATGTCTGTTTGTGTCTTTTGCCCATTTCTTGATTGGATCATTTGTTCTTTGGGTGTTGGGTTTGGTAAGTTCTTTATAGATTTTGGATACTAGCCCTTTATCTGATATGTCATTTGCAAATATCTTCTCCCATTCTGTCGGTTGTCTTTTGGTTTTGTTGACTGTTTCCTTTGCTGTGCAAAAGCTTTTTATCTTGATGAAGTCCCAATAGTTCATTTTTGCCCTTGTTCCCTTGCCTTTGGCGATGTTTCTAGGAAGAAGTCGCTGCGGCTGAGGTCGGAGAGGTTGCTGCCTATGTTCTCCTCTAGGATTCTGATGGATTCCTGTCTCACATTTAGGTCTTTCAACCATTTTGAGTCTATTTTTGTGTGTGGTGTAAGGAAATGGTCCACTTTCATTCTTTTGCATGTGGCTGTCCAATTTTCCCAACACCGTTTGTTGAAGAGACTGTCTTTTTTCCATTGGACATTCTTTCCTGCTTTGTCGAAGATTAGTTGACCATAGAGTTGAGGGTCCATTTCTGGGCTCTCTATTCTGTTCCATTGATCTATGTGTCTGTTTTTGTGCCAGTACCATACTGTCTTGATGATGACAGCTTTGTAATAGAGCTGGAAGTCCGGAATTGTGATGCCGCCAGCTTTGCTTTTCTTTTTCAACATTCCTCTGGCTATTCGGGGTCTTTTCTGGTTCCATACAAATTTTAGGATTATTTGTTCCATTTCTTTGAAAAAAGTTGATGGGTTTTTTCTTAAAATGACTTATGTTAATCTTTTAAAGAATCTCTTTAAAAATAGTTTACCGTTATGCATAAAAAGTCATCAGATGACTGCTTAATAGAGGCGGAGGGCATGGCTTGTAATCATAATTCATTTGGAACAGATAAGCCAAGTGTGGATTTTTTCTCTTCCTATTAGTTTTACTCCTAAGAGGGAACACTAGTAGCCAAAAGTTTGGAAAGTTTTCTCAAGGTATACTATTTACAGAAGAGCCACTTGAGTACAACAGTGGAGGCTCTCCTAGATTTTGCCACATTGCCCTCATCTTTCTCTTTACCTGGTAATTCTCCCACGAGAATGAAAGCACTGCTCAGTTTCAACCTCCTCCTCCCCGGTCTCATTTCCAGCTGTTAGAGAAATGCCTTTGTGCCACACATGTCCCTTTCAGATTAAGAAATACCCTCCTCCCCTTGCAACAGTAAGAAGTTTGTCTTTCACAGAGCACACATACAAAACTAGCAAAACTAAGTCACTGAAAATTTAAGTTCATGGGTCTGCATCACAGTCGGGGAGGGATGACCCCAGGGCCTTTTAGGGATGCTGTCAGCCAGTCTCAGCTCCCTTCCTTCCTGTCCCAGGAAAGCCTACAAAAAGAAGTGGAAGTCTGGTGTTTACTGTGTAAAGTTAATATGGGGATATTGGTGTGTTCGCAATAGTACCTAATTTCAGAATGCCAAATAACAGGGTTGAAGGGCTTTAGAAATGCTTTCTCCCATATTCATTCTATCAGAACATTTAGATTAAAGAAAAAAATTTTAAATAGCATTCTCACACTGCCGATTTGATTTTCATTCCTTGACTTCTGGTTTTTGATACGAGGACACTAAGTAATGCTCACAGAGTCAGATCTTTTTAAACATTAGAAATTAATTTTGCTTGCTTTTGTAATTCCTGTTCTTATTTCAAGTTCCCCCTTTCTTGCTTATATTCCTCTGTATAAATCATAACCTGGAACACTTGACATGATTCAAAATGTATAATTTATTTGTGGAATTTATATTATTTGGAATTTTTACACAGTGGATTAAGTAATTACTTAGCAATAGTTCAGCCTCTCTTTCCGGGAAATAAGTTATTTTAAGCGAACATGAAAAATAGGAGCCCCCGCCCCTTGCATAGATGCATCATGAGAAATGGCTCCCCGGGTAACGTGCCGCCCGTACGTGCCGCTGTGTCCATGGCCAGTATATGTATGCATGTGCTTTCTCTTCCTACAGGCAAGGCACTTTTCCGGGCATGAATCAGAGTGGACTTATGGCTTCCAGCTCTCCCTACAGCCAGCCCGTGAACAACAGCTCTGGGCTGATGAACACCCAGGCACCCCCCTACAGCATGACGCCCAATATGGTGAACAGCTCAGCAGGTAACCACGGCAGCTCCGCACTCTGAGAGCTGCCCTCCCCTCCCCCTCTGCCCCCCTTAGGCCTGCACCGGTGAGCAACCCAAGCACTGGGATCATTGGGTGAAAAGGGGACACACTCCACTTTTCTGCTGCCTGGAAACTTGTTCAATCTATGTAACTGTTTCAAGACGTGAGGCTCACATTATATTTTGTGTAAATGATTTGAATGCCCTCTGTGTTTTTGTAACATGTGGGCACATTCCACGGGACTCTGGGGACTGCTTGCTAGATGTATACACTAAGCTCTTTTTCTCTTTCGGCACCATTCGAAGTATTGGAAGATCCCCCGACAAAATCGATGCTCCATTCATAGTGGTGGAGATGAACACTTCATGTTTCAGGGGAGGTGATTGAAGTACTTTTTCACCTTGAAATATATACCCGGAAGTAGTTGTTCAGAAGTGCTGTCTGCAGATTGTCTATAGTGAGAAATTCTATATTATTTTTTTAATGAACTATTTTAGATTTTCCCTCGTGTGTAACTTTTCCAACCCACTTAGTGACATCAACAACTGTATTCCTACCGAATCCCATCTGATCGGTGCAGTAAGAGTATCAGTTTGTGGAAACACCAAAATGTCGACACCTGTGCAAAGAGTTTTCAGATTCCTTAGACCCTGAGCCATCTCCTCAAGCCCCGCACTACCCAGCAGTTGAGGGGCGCTGCTCTTTAGATGAGAAAAGGCTGTGGGTCGCAGCTGACCAGAACTTCCAGCCCCTATTGGGGGGGCACTGTCTCGGGTAGGATGCTGTCCTTTGGTGAATGCAGAGCATGTGTGGCAGTTGTGTGTGTCCTGCAATGTTTAACCATGTGTTAGGGAAACACCATGGAGTTAGAGGCTTGGCGCTCTCCTAGTACCTTTTCTCATCTCCTCTGCCTTTCGCCACCCCTCTGACCTGTCCGTCTTTGAAAGGCCACCCCAGGAGCTGTTGGTAAAGGCTGGGCTTGCATCCTCTCTGAGCTTCTGAGTTGCTGGTTTCCAGGGTCTAATTTAACAGTGCCATTCCCTGATTGCGTCTCTTTAAAAATATGTGGAAGAGGAAGAAAGAGTGGCGAAATGGAAGGTTTTCAAATAAATAGAATAGCCCTTCCTGATATTGGTCATTAATCCCAGCGACGTGGGTGTTTTTAAACTTGAGATGAAAGGGGAAAGCTCTTAACCAGTCTGTTACCCAGAAACTTCCCCTCCCCTTCTCAGCACTATCCCAGGTAATAGGGTATTTGGGTTATGACATTATGTGTTTTGTCTGGCTTGCTGAAATAAAATTACTTCAGAGCATTGAAACTACACAATAAATTTTCACCTACTATTAGCAATACTCATTTTTCCCTTTTTCCTTTGGACCCCAGAACCACAAAAATAACCCACCACAAAGAGATGGCACCATGCCCTGCCTAAGAAGATTTATGTGTTCCTAAGGAATAACCAATTTAATGGAGATTCGCAGAGAGGGTTTCTTTTTATTATTACTATTATTCAGATAATTCAGCTCTTCGTTATTTCATACAGAGGAAACCTGTTCAATGAAAGGCTGTTTATCCTCAGCCTTTTGTATGGGCTAGTATGATTTTTTTTTATTGCATTGTGTATTTTGAAACACTGAATTTTTGATAATTTAAACGTTTATCAAATTTTCCTCTGCACATTTAGGTGATTTTATTCCAGCTCTATAAGTCAAATGCTACCTGATAGAAAGTAGTCATCTAGCTAGCACATCCAAGAATATTGATGATTTAGCATGTACTGTGTATCTATTGATAGGCACACATCAAGCTGCTATCCCTGTGTTACAGTCTCTGAGGGAAACAGGAATGACAGAGGAACCCATAAAGTTATAGAGTGGCTCCTGACGAGTTTTGGTTTGAAGGTGTACTCTTGACTTTTTCTAGAGTTGGGCCAGAAATGGCTTTGATCGTCATCACATCAGTCTACTTGGTTTGGGCCCATGCGGATCAGTTACCAGTGATAATGGCAAAGCATCTTCTCTGTGTGAGGGCACTTTTGGAGAAAGTGAAGATAATACCCATGATGTCCAGGGCTGGGGGTGGGATTTGCTGAACCTCCGTTAGCAGCTTGTGCAGTTGGCCTTCCAGCATCCTCTTTGCGGAGTTCAGACAGTTGTGATATAGACGGGGTACAGGGCCAAAAAGCGTCTTCCTGTGTAGTGACAAATTGTTACAGGCTCCAGTGAGCAAGTAATTATTCAAATGGAGTCAGTGTGAGTATGAATGTGACAACTATTTCTTCATTTTAAAATGCAGAGGAAGTGGGGTGCTAAGCAGTGGGGGGGGGATTTTTTTTCCCTCTAAAGTAGCTTTTTTCAAAAAAATTATTTGCATTAAAAGATTAGCATTACATAACGCGATGGGCAAAATAATAAATCATTTATAGCCTTGTTAAATACCCCCTTTTATAATACTCGTGTTATTAGCTATGTTATACTTCTTTGTGTTTCTTTGTGTTTCCTTTTATAACATTCATTAGTCATATACTTGTCTTTATATAAACCATCATCTTAAAGAAGACATCTAAATTCCAGAAAATATATCTACCATCTGTGGTTCTAAGTTTGCCTCATGGGAAGTCACTCTGCAAAATGTAGGGCATTTCCATCCGATAACCTACAGATAGTAAATGAGCAGCCATGTACTGCTGTCGTCAGGCCCTCCTCTTATACAAGAGCCCTGTCAGATTCCAGATCTTTCTGCCAACCTAGCGCCATCCCAAAGGCAGTGTCCTCTTGGTGTCCTACCAGAATGGGGCGTACTAGCTCCATTAGCCCTTACAGAGAAAAAAAGGCAAGCTCACTACCACAGGATCGACGGCTTCCTTCGGTGTTCTCAAAAATTGAGAACCACGTGTCACCTGGAATGCTTGTTAAAACTACAGATTTCTGGGCCCCAGTCAGAATTTCTGAGGATGTTCCTAACAGACTCCTCAGGTAGTTTTCATAAGTGCATGCTTAAGCTTAAGAACCACCGATTTAGAGATATTTTGCTCAGCAGTCTCCTGGCAGAACCCCTGCCTGCTTTGTGTGGCATTAGCTATTTACCAGATAATTTGCTGTCTTGAATTTAAAAAAAAATTTACAAAAGAGGGCACGTATTGAATGGAGCACTGGGTGTTATACGCAAACAGTGAATCATGGAACACTACATCAAAAACTAATGATACAGTGTATGGTGATTAACATAACATAATAAAATAAAAAAAGAAGAGGATCTTGAAGAAAAAAAAAAAGATCTAGCACCATTTAAAAAAAAAAAGGCTAGCATATAAATCTACCAGATGGATAGGTGTTTTCTGTCTTGAGGCTTTAGGATCCTTCCCTAAGGAAGTTTTGGGTCTTTTTTTTAAAGATTTTATTTATTTATTTGTCAGAGAGCAAGAGAGAGAGAGGGAACACAAGCAGGGGGAGTGGGAGAGGGAGAAGCAGGCTTCCCGCCGAGCAGAGAGCCTGATGCGGGGCTCGATCCCAGGACGCTGGGATCATGACCTGAGCCGAAGGCAGACGCTTAACGACTGAGCCACCCAGGCGCCCCGGAAGTTTTGGGTGTTTAGCACCATTTCTAGTGGTTGGTTGTCTAAGCAGTTTATAAGATCGTTAGGTATTTTGTTTGGTTGCTTGCTTGGAGTTAATGATCTTAGGTGAATTGCTGTCCTCCCTCCTCCCCCAAAGACATAAAAGGTGTAATAAATGATGAAAACCATATCTCTTCAAGGGGGAAGAATGTATACTGGGATTTTGCCAAGTCGGTTGGTAGCTGTGGACTTGGTCTGGGGCTGGGGCTTTCTGGAGAGCATAGCGAGCATACTGGGTTTGCTCAGGTTGCATGTTTCCTTGGGGTGCCTATAACGGAGAGAGAGGGCGTGGATGGAAATTACGGTGTTGTGCATCTCCCTTGCCCTGCCCCTGTGGAGGTATGTCAGCACAGAGAGGTATCAGAAGGTTCTTTCAAGGCCTTGCTGATCCGGTCCAAGAGAGAGAAATGTTTCTCCTGAGCTTCCTTCTCTCATACCCTTCATACGTGTTAATGTTCACGGTGCTCTTGATGTATGTGCCACATATAAAGAGTCATGACTATCTACAGATGTATACACATAGATAGGCCCTCCTTTGTTTTCAGAAACAAGGAATAAAAGATTTTGGCCGTATGCTGTATTGTTTACCGTGAAAAGAACAAACCGTATGTGTGTTTCTGGTCCCATTTCTCCATCGTCTGGGAGTGACTTTGTCGCCTTACAGGGAGACTAAGTAAAGAAAGCTGAGCGAGTAAGAGTGAATGTTTGAGTTCAGTTTTGCTCACACCATATGCTCTTATGTTCCTTTTGAAGATATTAAATCTGGGGTGGAGTAGCTGCCTTAGGACTTTGACCCACACTTACTTTAGGAAATCATTCTAACTCTTAAATTTCAGGGGTAAAGCCAGAGGCTAGCGCCTGAAATGTATTTACAGTACTCACACAGCACTTTCTGCAGGCCCGAGTTCTTTACTGCCCCTTTTTATGTCTGAACTTTAGATACTGGATTGCTGATGTCAGTAGGAGAAAGAACAGGGCCTTGATTTAACACATCCTTACCACAGTGGTGGTCTTTCTCTTCTGGGAAAGGAGAAAAAAAAATAGTGCTCCTGGACTGTCATTGTCCAGGGAGGCCTATAGCTCTTTGCAGTGATTCATTGAGAATTCTGGTAAGAAGTCAAAAATAAGCATTTCAACAAAAGGAATAGTAAAAGCCACAGTAAGGAAAGACCTTGTGATCCATTTAGTAAAATAAAATTTGCAGTGTAAGGCAGGAGTACTAAATAAAACTATTACTCTCAATCCTATCCTTATTTATCTCTCAAAAATCATAAAGCAGTGCCACTTTTGACCATTTTTATATCTGCATACACTAAATGCCCATTTAAAAATATATAATAGAGAGTGAAGAAATTTGGGGAATCTCAAACCAACAGATATGCGTAAATTCATCTGAGTCTGATTTTTAAATCAGTATAAATTATTATCATTCATTATAATAATACATCTTAGCCTACTTCTTTATGCTTAAAAATTGTTTTGGGGTATGTTAACACAGTGAATGTATGAAGACGAATATTAGTATTTTCTGTCTCTCAACAGTAATATTCAGGCATAATTTGTTCCAAATGCTAACAGAACTATTCATTATAATCTTTGAAGAAGCAGGCCTTCGCAGAAGCCACGTGTCCGTGACTTTGCCACATTCTCGGGGTTGTGTGGCCGTCGTTCCTCAGTGACAGCTCTGAGTAACTAGCAAGGACGTGGGGACTTTCATAAAGAAGCTCCTCCTCCCCCGTTCGTCCTGCTCTGTTTCCCCCTTCTGTTCTTCTAAAAAGGGTGTTTCTCAATGTACGGATTTACTGATCCTGGGAGAGAAGACTGCACGAAAGCAGCCCAGCGCTCTGAGCGGGGCGGTCCTGGGGCGGTCTCTCTCAGCTGCTTTCCTGGGGTTTCACACATTCACCAAAATAACAGCATTTTTAGCTGATCCCAATAGATTTTTCTCTGCAGCTGCATCACTTGAAAAAGCTTTTTGTTCCAGTTCTTAAAGTCTAAGTATTGAAAGTAATTTGGGGGGGAAAAAAAAAAGAAAGAAAGGGAAAAAAACATCCCAATTATGATTTGTGTGCGTGGTGATGACTTCAAGGGCTGGCTGGCTGGCTGCAGACGGGCTCGGAACCGCTCGCCAGTGAGCACGTGCAGACCGGCGCTTCCCCGGGTGTCAGCGAGCGTGCCGCCGGACTCCTGGGCACGTGGCGGGGTCGGCGTTTTTGGCAGGACCTCTGGTCTCAACCTGCCGTGATGCTAACGATATTAGCAAATTAGCACCACCAAGCGTGCCAGCTAATTCGCCAGAGCCCTGCTCACTCTCTCACTGCTGTAATTAAAACTAATTATTTTCTAAAACATAGTAATACATGAATATGTGCAATAATCATTTTGTAGTGGGCAATCTGTGGAGCCTTTTTTAAAGCTGCTGCTTTTTTTTTTTCTTTTTCTTTTTCTTTTTTTTTTTTTGGCACATTATGCAACATGCGCACCGCCTCGGTTGAGCCAGCACTTTTGTTTGCAGAATGTAGAACGGGTCCTGTGCATAAAACCTCAGGTTTATTTTATGTTGAGATAGGAATGTTTCCTGGCTTTCGCTCATTGACAAGGCTCTTAATTCTCTCCCTTCTCTGCTCTCTTCTGCTTCCCTCCCTCCTCACACATCTGTTTGGTGTCCCGCTCCCAGCCCAGTGTTGTGCAGATGGTTTTCACAGTGGGGTTCTGTAGAAATTCAGCTGTTATTCCCTGGATATCTACACTGATTCCCTACTGTAGCCTTGTTCTTCCTTTAAAAAGAAATCCAAGCCCTCCTTTTCAACCCAAAAGTATCTATTCATAGTCGTGATAAATGGGTATAAATCAGTTGTTCTTTGGTGAACCTTTCCTTCTAAATCCTAAGTGAACTTGATTGAATTTCTGAGCCTTGAGATAGAAAATGAGTTTTTCTGGGAATCGGAGCGTTGAGTTGACTCTTGAGCGGGTGTGGGTATCTGACCTGGGCATTTGAGCCGCTGCTGGGGATTGATAAATGTGCACAGAGCCCCAGACTGAAAGGAAACCAGCCGCATTGCAAAATAATTAGAAATCCTGTCCTTCAAAAATTACTTTAGATTATTGTGTTTGAAGTCATTCGTTCCGACTGTTTTCCATTACTGCGGACTAGGCCACATGCGATAGATAAGACTTTCAAATGAAGCAATATAAAATGTCAAGTGATTTTGCAAACTGTAGATTCTATAAATTTGGGAAATTAAGAAGGCACGAAATCCTCCAGTCACCACGTAAAAAATACACACACCCATTATTTCCTTTCACTTCGGATGAGCAGTGTATTGGACTTAACTTCCACCTGTCACCTACTCTAGTGAAGCTATAGTAATTTTGAAAAAATAATATTGATATGAGTTGCCTTTCAGTGGTTTGGGTGTTGAGTAAATGATTGTGTTTTTGTTTTTTTTTTTTAAGTTAAAAAAGGACTGGCAGAATGTCGTGCTATTTAGATTTCCAGAAAACTGGTGTGCCCTCAGTTACAATTTCTCTTTTCTTCTCTTCCTTCAAGGGAAATTCAAGTGCCCCATGGGTCACTCAGTAACTTGTGTTAGCGGGAACACAGCCCGATGCATCACATGTATAATCCTAAACTCTTTCTCCTGTTTTCGATTAGCATCTATGGGTCTTGCAGATATGATGTCTCCCGGGGAATCCAAATTGCCCATACCTCTCAAAGCCGACGGTAAAGAAGAAGGCACTCCGCAGCCTGAGAGCAAGTCGAAGGTACTTCCTTTCTCCTCTGCACGCGGTGTGGGATCTGCCTTCCTGCAGCTGCCATGGTGTTCTAGTCACTGGTGTCGGCCTCCACTTTTGTTTCCATTTGGTTTCTTCTCTTCTGCATGCGTCCATCTCGTGCACCACGTTTGTAGTTCTCCTCTCTTTCCCCACCCCCTCCATGGTGTGGATCTGAAAGTTACTAGTTCTTATGGCATTGAACTCATGGTGGTGGGTGAGGGGCGGAGGGACAAGACCCACCGAAGAGAGATGCTTTGGGGGTGGGGACAAGGAAGGGGTCTTGCCTGGTTTTGATACTTGCAGCCATTTTCTCTGCCTTCAGTTTATAGCTTCCTGTTTTGGCCGCCTCAGCAACAACAACATACTTAATATTTTGCTTTCCTGCCTTATTTGATAAATAAGGTGAACAGCTTTTTTTTTCCTTTCTTTCTTTCATAAGGGGTAACCCATGCTTAGCATTCCATGTAAGCTTGAAGTAAGCATGGTGGCATAGTAGCCTTATCCAGCATCCAGCAAACTTACCAAATTATACTAATTAAGAATGTTGTTTTAATACCTTTATATGTGTGTGTTTTCGTGTGTTTGTTTGTCCATGTCTTTATATATATCCATTATATATAAAAATTAGTCTGTTAAACTGGATGTGCTTTTTGTTATTTTAAATAAAGTTTGCCCTACCTTTGTCATTTTTTTTTTTTTTTTTATTCCTCTACCACAGGATAGCTACAGCTCTCAGGGTATTTCTCAGCCCCCAACCCCCGGCAACCTGCCAGTCCCTTCCCCAATGTCCCCCAGCTCTGCTAGCATCTCCTCATTTCATGGAGATGAAAGCGATAGCATTAGCAGCCCAGGCTGGCCAAAGACTCCATCAAGCCCTGTAAGTGGCTCTGGTTTTTTTGTGTTTTTTTTTTTTTTTCGGTTTTTGGGGTTTTTTGATAATTAATTAATTCTACTTTAATGCTTGCTTATTTATTTGTTTTATAAGACTTTTTCTTCATAATTTATCCATGAAAGGGTTTTCTTGATAATTATACTAGTAACGAAATGAGTAACGTTGTGTAAATCATAGAAGTTGATTTCTGGTAATAAAACGGCTATTGTAAAGAAGCACCTCTGTACGAAGCATGTGATTGTGTTACTGGGTCCAAACTCCTTCACGCAGTGACTTTGTTTAAATGTCTGATCTGTTGTGCACTTACAGAAGATCTTCAAAACGAGTTACTCCTCCATTTACATGGGAACTAATAGCAGCCACAGAGTAAATGACAAATTTGGCCTTTGGCCTAATCTTTCATGGGCTGTTGTATCTGAAACATCTTATTTCAAAACTGCCTACCTGAAAATATAGATATTACACTCTGGGCATGGGTTAGCGTAATATCAGCCCTGCTTTGTTTCAATCCACCTGTCAAAAATTAACAGAAAAGGTGTAGGAATGTCACCACATGTGAATATTTGGAATGCTACTTTTGGATTAATAATATGTACCTACATTAGAATCAGTCGAGATAGAAAAATTACCTCCTGCACAAGATTGCTGATCATCTTGAAATTAAGTGTTGATTTCCATATGATATGTAAAAAACAAAAATGGTAATGTGCCTGTAAGGGAATTTTTTTTTTTAGCCTTAATGTTCTTCTGTCCATAGAGCTTGGCCTTTATTTTCCTACTGAAGAAATTAATTCTGTGCCATTAAAAAAAAAAAAAAAGAGTAAGAATGGCACTGTAGTAACTTTTATTTTACATTCATATAGGGAATCAAAAGATCTGTTTAAAATAAAAAAAAAAACCTTAACATGCAATTACTTGCCAAGAAGGCTTAATTAACACGCTAATTTTTGTAAGACGATGTATTGAAGAGTACAGCTCAGGCAAAGCAAGTTGGAGGGAAGAAGACTCTATGTGCAGAATCTGGCAATCTAGTCAAAACCCCAAAAGGAGGCTGCTATTAATTATCCATTCACTGGTTTAAACAGATAGAGCTGAAGGTTTGAAGGGTTGGTGGTTCCAGTAAATGTTTGTAAAATTCATGTGGAGCTCTAGCATAACCAGCATTTTCCTTTTCAGAGGAAGAAAGGGCGATATTCGCTGTTACCTTCTCTGTAGACATGTTTCGCTTTTGCAACAACCAAGATGAAATGAAAAATGCTCTAGGGCGGGTTAAGCAGAACTAACACGAAGGGGGAGTGCAAAGCCTGCATTTTGATGTCCTTGTGTTATTGGCTTTGAGTCTCAGAAGGCAGCCAGCGTTATGGGGGTTTTCCCCATAATCTACCCCGGTGTTGTGTTTTGTTTTGTCTTAATCATAAGAAAAGCATTTTTGAATCGGCCTACTGTCAAGTTAACAGGTGGAACTCAAATTATAACTTTTCGAAAACATTTGTATGTTGGCTCAGAGGGAAAAATTTCAGAGGTTGAAAATAATAATCTTTAAAACCTTAAGGTAATAATTAAGAATAGTAAGTTATGAAAAACAAAGACTACTAATAGATGATATTACATGTTTAAAAAAATAAATTAACTAAAAAATAAAAAAATAAAAATTCCACATTGCCAACTCTGGATTTATAAAGATTGAGTGAGATATTTATGATATTTTAACTTAACTAATCAGGTTATCTCCATACAATGAGTCCTGTAGGAAAGAAACTTCTATCCAAAAAAAAAAAAAAAAAGCCCACTTTCCACTTAAGTGTAAGAAAAAAGTAAAATGAATTGTAGACTTCATTTTCTGATTATAAAACAATTATGCTTAAAACTGTATATTACTTTTTCCTTTTTTCTAAATATTTCAACATACATTATCTCTTCCTGTACCATAACCATTTTATGTTTAAGAATTTATGGGGCACCTGGGTGGCACAGTTGCTTAAGCGTCCAACCCTTGGTTTCGGCTCAGGGCATGATCTCAGGGTCGTGGGATCGAGCCCCGCCCCGGGCTCCACGCTCAGCTCAGAGTCTGCTTGTCCCTCTCCCTCTGCCTCTCCCCCCATTCGTGCTTGTGCACTCTCTCTCTAAAATAAATAAGTAAAATCTTAAAAGGAAAAGAATTTACAAGCAAACTTCTGGCTCCAGCGGTAGAGAAGGACAGGAGGAGCTCTGCATTCAGAACGTGGCCCCTGCCTTGGATGAGATGCTAATTTAGGAAGGGTACCAAAAGCGTTGGGAAGCAAGGACCCGAGAGCATCTCTGCTGTCAAATCACTGCTGACATGCACAGTTTAGGAATATTTAACTGTCCTTTCTGAGACACAGCTTCAGTTTGTACTTCAGATTGCTCTTCCCAGTGTCTCTGCTAAAACCTGTCTCACATCAGGCCTGAAATGGACTACATGATAAAGATGTTCCGTGCTTTGACAGTGTGCTATGGACCAACATTGTTTTGTTATGGAACGTTCTAAAATAAAAATAAACATTTGCACATACACATATTACCAGGCATATGGTAAAGACTGCTGAAATGTAAATCTGCCTGAAAGATTTGAGGAAAACTGTAGTTACAGACTTAATTAAACTACACGCAAGGAAAACATTTGTGGCGCTGTAATGTCCTGCTACAGTCTTTAGCGATCTCCGTTCCCTTTTCTTGGGTCCATGACACTTTAGGGCGCTAGGATACAGTTTTTACAATGCTGAAGCAGTGTGAGGTGGTCCCAGAGACCTGGAAGGGTCATCCCATCTTTCTGTGGGGCTGGCTTGTTGGCCTGAGGTCGGTGGGTAGACTGTATGATGGCACCTCCCCAAAGGTTACATCAAAGCCAATGTCTGTGAACCGAAGAAGGTATGTGTTGAGCCCAATCAGCGATAAAGTATGTACCCTTTATTTCCTAACACTTTTGTTTCCTTAACGTCCTTCTTCTCTGTTCAGACACCCACATACCGACTTTGATAACTGGCTAGGAAACAGACCTTGAGGCTGGGAGTGGAGGTGGCAAGGGCCAGCCATAGGCATGATGATCCCTTCTGTTTTCAGTCTCGTTAGATTGTGTCAGTGTCTCCTTAGCACCTTGATCACTGAAATCCCGTTTATAGGATATTTTATTCAGCTGCGCATTCTTCCATGGAGGGTGCCAGACTTCTCAGACCTTCTTTGTCCGTCTGAGTACCCGTTCACAGAACAGATCCGATAGCAGCTACCTCCAGTGTGCTCACGGTGATTCAGAATCAGCTCAGCCCCTGCCTCGTGGAACTTAAAATGTAGTCGGGAAGACGTAGGACAGACTAGTAATCCCATGCAAAGTATACACTTTTTATAAACTGTGTAACCAGGGGCCACGGACGACAAAGTGGGCGACAAGTGATTTAGATGAAGGAGGCTCGGGTGCCTGGGAGGCCTCTTCTGGGACCTAACACGTCACCTCAGGCCTGACCACTTTCTTTCCATAGAGATGCATTTTCCTACATTATGGTGCCATAAAAATCCTTAAGTCTTTTTTGAAGATCTAAAAACGATGCTATGCAAAACAAGACAATTCAATTAAAAAAAACATTATTTTCATTACGGTTTTCTAACTTTATGAGAACAAATTGAGGTGTGCAGAAGTTAATTAAACTCAAGTTCATTTAACAAAGGATGGCAAGAAAAGTGAAAATATATATAGCTAAACTAAGTATACTGTTATTTTAGGCCCATCTCAGGTTATGGGATACACTCATTTCATAAATGGGAACAAACATCTGCGTAGTCTCTCTGCTCGGGTCCCGATTAACTGTCCTCCCAGAAGCCTTCCCCAGTTTGGCCTTGGAGAGGACCAGGCCAGAAATGGCAGGTGGATCTTCCATTCAGAATTTTGGTAGAGACACTCAAAGTAATTTTAAATCGAAATGACTGCTTTTATTTCTCTTACCCTGAATTGAATGTCAAACTTTTACTTCTCAATTTTTCAGAAATGAAATGCAAGAGAGAGGTTGGCGGGGTTTTTTTTATTATTATTATTGATTTTAGGTGATAATGCTTTTTTCCTCCTGTTCTATTTCTAATTTTTCAAAAAACATTGGACCCATTTTTTACTGCTCCCCAAAAGGAAAAAAATATTTTTAAACTAGCATTTAGAAACCTCTTCGTAATAACTACCCCATTAGTGATGACAAAGCTTCTGGAATGTGGTATAAAATGCAGTCGGACAGTTTCTTTTCCTAGTCAGATATTCCTTGGGTACAAGAATATGGAAGAGAAAGTTTAAGAACTTATCATTTGGATATACAGTGTGTTCCATTTTCTGAGTATGTATATGGACATATCGCTATATATATACGAATATGCTCTAATCTAAAGTAAAATGTTTAAGTGACTTACTGTTTAGCCTTGGCATCAGTGTAAATTCTAAAAGATGACACTTTTTTTTATCCTACCACCCTGAATTTTTTATTTACATCAATTTGTATCACCCTTTTTTTTTTGTATTTAATGTAAAGATTTTATGCCTCAATAATTCTAAGTCTGAAGGCTTAAAATTTCAGCAGGAGTAGCTCAGGAGAAATACACGTTAAGTGGGGGAGAAACTGCCACTCGCCAGCTTTGTTAGTTTCGTTCTCAGGCATCCTTCCTGAGGTCCTACTTTTATTGGGGATCCTTTGCTAAATAAAGTAATATCAGACTTCAATGGCAGTCATGTTATTTAACCCCCAAAATTTCAGCTATGTGTTTAAAATTGTTAAGCTAAATGTAATGGAAAAGAGTTAAGAAAAACTCCCATCTAAAACAATGGCTATCCAATTGCAAATGATAACTGGTAAATACACATGAGGAAATGCAGTCAATTCTTATTGGAATTCTTATTCCAAGGAAATCTTCATTGCGAATTTAGAAGTAATTTTTCACAATAACCCTGGAGTTGCAAGGAGTACAAGTACACAAATCACTGTTACAAATATAGAGACATAAAAGAAAGGAAAGATAGACATTTGAGCTGTTTAGGCCCAGAAGTATTACCTTTCCAGATCACGTAACCCGGAAGGTGGGCTTTGGTTATGCAGAAACGGTAACTTTTGACATTTTAGTATCAGCTATAATTAGAAAAACAAAGACAAGAATTAGAGCATCAATATAAACCACATGAGCCCATAAACCCATGTGTGTAAAAGTAAATGTATATTTTTATCCATAGATGTTCAGGGAGTATGAAATAGCACATGTGTTTGTGATTAAAGCATGGTTGCCTAAGAAATCTGTTTAAATAATTCTCTAGGAGCCCCTTGCCTTGGTAGAGAAATTCAAGAAATCTTAAGTAGGGAAAGCTAGTCATCATGAGCAAATGCCAAAACTTTAGCTGGCCACTAGTCTATAAAGCTTGCCAATGAGCATAGAGTCCACACCACCGGTCCCTGGGATTTGGGGCCTACCTTACATTTTCCAGCAAGTCCCATACCTGCTTTCCTCCATATGCTGTAGCATTTTAATGAGGACATACATTAGCCATTCTTATTTTGACAAGAAGTAAGAGGCCATATAGTTTTGGGGGCTCTATAATATTACATACATGTGAAATTTTAAATTCACTGTGATTATTCTATGAGCGAGCACCCTTTTATTGTTAAAAATGACGTGAGGTGTCATTGGAATCATGCCTTCTGGGATTCAACGCTTATATCAAGTAAAAAAAAGGTTTTTGGTTTTTTTTGTTTTTGTTCTTTAAGTATGTAAAAGGGAGTTTGGGCCCTTTATTTAAAGTCAAAGTAAAGTCTTAATTAAGAAAATGTATAGTTTGTGCCTGAACTAGTAGCCTTCATTCCTAATTGTTGTGTGATAGCAGTAGTTTTTAAATTTCTTCTCTTCTTGTATTTGGTAGCTCATTACTTTCTTCTCACCTTCTTCCCTTTTCCCTCTGCCCGCCCCTACCCTACCTCCAAACGCTCCTTCTGGGCACTAGAAGTCCAGCTCATCCACCACCACTGGGGAAAAGATCACAAAGGTGTATGAGTTGGGGAATGAGCCAGAGAGAAAGCTGTGGGTCGACAGATACCTTACCTTCATGGAAGAGAGGGGCTCGCCTGTCTCGAGTCTGCCCGCCGTGGGCAAGAAGCCCTTGGACCTGTTCCGGCTCTACGTCTGTGTCAAGGAGATTGGAGGTTTGGCACAGGTGAGAGTACCTGAGTGAGTCCACGCGGAGACCCTGCACGTAAGCTCTCCCTGCGGGCTTCTTGGAATGTGCAGACTCAAACTTTTTTTTTTACCCCCATAAAGAAAAAGCTAAGCCTGTGGGCTCGGTGTCTGTGTGCTGCAGGGGAGAGCACTAGGGCTTGGGACCCTGGTCCTGCCACCAACTCGCAGGGTGACCTCGGCAGGTCATTTATATGGACCTCCATTCTCGTCTGTGAAGTGAGACGGTTGGGCTAGATTTTTCTTTAGGTTCCCTGACCGCTGTAGAATTCTGTGGGCTCTGCCAAGATGCCATAGGAAATACTCCAGAAATGTTCTGCGAATGACCAAATTAATCGTCTCAATCAGTTCTAAATCCAGTTCACTCTTTCCCTCTGTCTGGAGCAACTGATGTAGCAGGGGCGGCGCCAAATCTCAGAGGGCACTCATCTTCAGGGCTCAGCAGCGCCTGCCCTCTCAGAGTCAGTGCCCAGGGGGCCACACTGTCCTCACCAAGGTCCTGGCGCCGCTTGCAGCATGGTGTCTAGTTCCAAGCACGGGTCCTGCAAGAGGAACAGGGAAAAGGGTGTCCCCGGATACATGCCCACTGCGTGCTGGGCACTGTGCTTTACCTTTGTTCTGGCTTTGTCTTTCTGAATACCCTTAAAATGCAGGAGGCATCAGCCCTCAAGAGAGGAGGAAGCTGTCCCGGAAGGAGGTACGATCATGTGGCCCAGGGCACACAGGGTAGGCGCGGGCCCGGCCTGCTCATTCTGAGACGTGCGCTCTTCCCATCCACCGGCAGCTCTCATTAGAATGACTTGGGGAGCTTTACAAACCTGCCAGTACCTGGGCTCCCACCCAGATCAGTGAGAGGAGCTGCTCTGGGCCCAGGGGGTCTAGGGCACAGTGTGGCCCCCTGCGCTCCAGCCAGGTACCACGGGTCCAAGAGTGAGTCACCTCATCCACAAGTGTCACCGAGGGCCCGCCCTGGTCTCAGTGCTGTGCAGCTCTGGGGTATGCAGGAGAGGCCTTTGTTCTCAGCCTTCCCTGGGGTGCCTCATCCCACCGGAGACCCGCGGTGTACAACTGAAACAGGGCTTGATTCCAGGCTTTGCGGAAACGGGTGGTAAGTCATACAATGCAGACCAAGTGAGTGAGAGTTGGTCAGTGGAGGGAGAGCTCAAGATGCACACCTCTCCCCTGCACCTAGACCCCCCCAACCTTTCCCCTCTGCACCTAACCCCCTGGCATAGAATTTTAGAATCCTCGGGACACTATCACCCTCAAACAAGTATAGAGAGTGTCTGGACACCTTACTTAGACTCTGTCAACGGTGTGGGTTACCGTGTTGGGTCTGCAAGTAAGGCTCGTTGCTGGCCTAGCTAACAAGGGAGGTTTGATCATAGCTGTGATGCACAGCGGTGAGCCACTTGGCCACATTGTCGCTCATACCCCATCTCGATATCTGGCTGGTGGCCCTCAGATGCGGTCGGGGCAGGTACTTGCAGTCACATAGAGATCAGTGCAAAGCCTGGCTTTTCAGGGTGTCCAGGCAACAGCCTGCCCAGCCCTTCTAAAGCTACCCGCACGCCTGCTCGTTCGTTGCAGCCTGGCATTAAGTGCCAAAAGTGGAATTGGGCATTTCGTGAGCAACCTGAGCTTTGTTTATCATGCACCATTTAGTACTAAGTAAATGGACATAAAGAGCTTTGTGAGAAAGTTTGAATCCAAAAATGGAACATTTCATTAAAAAAAAAAACCCACTGTTCCCTTAACCCTTACTGTGCTACTTAGCACAAGGCGTACATACCTAAAGGCAAAATAGTCCCCAAGTATTTGCGGGTCTGCATGTTTCCTTCAGGCATTCATCCTTAGATAACTCTGGCCCAAGTGGGAATCAAAAGTTAATGCCTCACATCCTTTTGTAGCATTTCAGGCTTTCTCTCCCTTTTTTTCCCTCCTCACTTTGCGCTGCCTTCTCTGCAGCCTGAGTGTATGTGGGAACCCCGTGTCGTCCCCCGTGCAGTCCCCCGTGCCCTGCGCCTTTACCAGCTCACTGGGCCCGCCACGTGGCCAGCTGGTGGCCTGGCAGAGCCACCAAGGCTGATGGCTGGTGCGGGCTGCCCCCAGTGTCACCTCTGCCCAACACCCTAGGAATGCCGCCTGAGAGGAGGAATGCGGCTAGAATTACAGGCTTGTCTTTCTGGGAGCCTGTGGCTATTGGAAGGGAACACTGTTTTCCATATCAAGTCTCAAACACTTACATTGCAAAACAGTTATGTTATTGCTTTTTAAATTTGTTTTCAGATGCCTTTTGTTGTTGTTGTTGTTGTTAAGATGAGAGGTGGGATGGGGGGCCGCGGGAGCGTACATTTGCCCGGAGAAGAGGGCTGGCTCAGAGCCACAGCGGCCTGGAAGAGTGTGAGGCATTAGAAGGTGCACCAGGCAGAAGAATCTCGACGAGCAATGCTTTTTATGTAGCTATCAGCAGGTCCCGTAATGGTTTTATAACTGTAAATGCTGTCTGTGCACTACTGAGTGGGAGTAATGAGCATTAGTTAAGAGAGGCAAATGAAAAAAAAAAAAGTAAACCAAGACATTAAGTGCTTTTTTTGTCTCCTGGCTTTAAACAAGCCACTTTGCTGCAAACCAATGATCCTGCCTTTTTTTTTTTTTTTTTTTTTTTTTTTGCTAGGTCAATAAAAACAAGAAGTGGCGTGAGCTGGCAACCAACCTAAATGTTGGCACTTCAAGCAGCGCAGCGAGCTCCCTGAAAAAGCAGTATATTCAGTACCTGTTCGCCTTTGAGTGCAAGATAGAACGCGGGGAGGAGCCCCCGCCGGAAGTCTTTAGCACGGCGGAAACCAAGAAGCAGCCCAAGCTCCAGCCGCCCTCTCCTGGTAAGTGCGGGTACTGCAGTTGTCGGCGGGGAAAGGCAGGGGCCACCCGCAGCTGGGACACCACGAGTCCCTGCAGCCCCTCGGGGGTCCTGAGAAGGCCGCTGCCTAGGAAAGCAGACAGAACGCGGGATCTTTGAGGACAAGGGGTGTTTTGTATCGGACCCCCCGTTGGCAGTGCTTAAGGGAAGAGAGGATACAGTCCGGGCCTACATTGCAAAGGCACCATTCTTCTGCTTTACCTTCCTTGGTCGAGAGAGACTGGAATTCTGAGCTCTATGCCTCTATTCCTTCTGCAGGTATTTCAAAACACTCCGTCTAACTCCCCAGTAACCTGTGCAAACACTTTAGTGCTCCCAGAAGACGCCACCCTGCAGTGTAGCCACCACCTCCTACCACTTCTGCTTCTGTCGGGGACACTCTGAGCTGTGGGTCAGCAAAATGAAATCTGGACGCAGTTCTCAATGTCCCCTGCCCGGCAAGTCCTCGCTTGTAGGGAATCCAGCGAACCTGGCGTGGGAAAGGTCCACGCAGCCCTGGTTCTGAGACCCAGCAGTCAGTCAGCTCTGACCTAGAGGTCAGGAGTCTTAGGAACCCTACCTGGGAATAATGCGGTTCACCTGCATTCTCAGCAAAACCAAACTAATGAGACCTGCCTTCTCTCCGGTCTCTCCACTCAGCCGTTGGAGACCCTGCCACACTGTCAGCTCTCCCACTAACCTATGCTCTGCCCGTTAGCGTTGCAGATTCCTGGATCATTATATTTTGGTAAATACAGTATTCTTAGAGAGGAGGAAGTCTGCATCATCCCCAGTTCTGGGTGGTGACCTCACTCAAGTGAAATCCAGCTGTTTTCTCGCCTGGCCCCTTCCCAGTCCCTTCCCATCCCAAGTGATGGTCAGCACTTAGCCACGGTCCTATGTGCAAGACGGGACTGACCATTCCTGCCACTTCCCATCACACAGGCTTGTTCTGGGACCCAAGGCCGGCATTTCGTAGACACTTAGAGTGTGCCAGGCACCTTCCTAAGTGCTCTACCATTTAATCGTTATATCAGCCCTGTGATGCACATACTGTCTCAAAATCGTGCAGGCCATGAGAAAACTAACACATAAAATCCAAGTAACTGGCCCCAAATCTCATTGCCGGTGAGTGGCCTCCGGCTCGAGCATTATGCCTGGACCTACTGTCTTCCTCTGCCTGTATGTGAAACGGCCTTGTCACAAGGACGCCTTCTGCGCATAGAAGGAGGTGTCTGTGAGCCAAAAAGAGCTGTTTTCTCCTTGTTTCCTCCAGCTCCTTTCTGGAGGGCAACGCGAGTGTCTGCGGTCCCTAATCAAGAGGTCTCGCCTAAATACTTCGGAGGGCCAAGATGCACTTATAGGGGATGCACCGAGGTATATATTTAGACCTGTCAGTTCTAAACACAATTAGAAATCCTACCTCACCCCACCCTTAAGCATCCGAAGCCTTTGCAGTCACGGTATACCTTAAAAACTGGGAAATCTAATTTTAAAAGTCTCACAACATTACATTCAGTTCACAGAGTAAAACAAGCTACCTGTGAACAGCCCTGAAACTATTTTTCCAAAATAAAAACTCAGTGGGGTGTAGGGACCAAAGTGGCGAGGTCTGCAAAGATGTAAAGGTATATTTTATTTGCCAGGAAAAACCCATGTCACTGAATGGGCTGCACTTCTGTATGGAGAATAGCTCTCCCAGAGAGCATCAGCTTCAGTACAAGCAATCCCGCTGAGGCACAAACCCTTCAGAAAGTGTAGGGCCTGTTCTCTCAACAGTCAGCTCTTCCCTTTTCCCCCTTTTTTAAACTACCGTTTTTATGGCAACATTATCGTTTTAACTGCACAAAAGAGCTTGGGTTGCAGATGCACTTCTGACAATACATTCTTCTCAGTGGTCCACACGGTCCGAAGTCTGGGGGAACTGGAGGCAGGGAACGGAGGGCGTCCTGTAGCGAGCCTCCCGGTCAGGGCACGGCCCAGGCGGCCTCACGCCGAGCACACGGGGCTGGTGGGCTTGCTTCTCTGTTCTCCGCGCTGCTCAAGACGCCCTGCTCAGCCGGACAGAAGGACACGCAGACTGGTCAGTGGGGTAGTGAGGAACAACAGCTCCGTAACCAAAACCAGCCTTCTCCAGAACTAGCATTAAGGAAAATGAAATATATTTATTGTCCAAGGAGGAAAAAAAAAAAATTATTCTGAACCGTTTGCCCTGTTGGGGTCTCCTACACTACAAAATTTTTAAAAACGAATTTTCAGCCAAACTGTGTTCTTAGAAGTCCGTTTTCCCCATCAGAAGGCAATTATGGTGTATTTCTTAGCAGCCCATCCAGGCAAACTAAACGAAAAGACTCCTAGGAAACGTGCTGGACGGCTTTTGAAACGGCCCCTCTGAGGCAGCCTAAATCCCGGATCCCTTGGCCATATCAGCCTTGTGACTCATCCGTCCGTGCTCCGGTTTTGATTTGGCGTGGCTGGCGTGGGCTGAACGTCATTTCACCAGCCTCTGGGCGGTAGAACCCCTGAGCCCTTGGGGGCGCCACGATCGTCACCTGTCGCTGGCTGGGTGGTGCCCCTCGCCGGAGCTCCGGGCTACGGTCTTGCAGGGACTCGAGCAAGTCCATGAGAGAAAGTTCCCGAACGAAACGTGGGCAAGGCCTGGGGTACGGCTGCCTCTGGGAGGTGCCATGGGGATCTCATTGTAATAAGCCTGCATAACTTTGTGGAGTTCTAATGAACAGCTGCAGGAATCGCCTCCCCGAGTGGCCTGGGCCGCCTGGAAGCTGGGGGGCGGTGGGGGGTGGGGCTGGCGTGGGGGTGGGGGGCAAGGGAGCTCCGCATTCAATTAGTAAATCTGTAACCAAAAACCCATCCATCTTTGCTGGCAGGTGGCTGACTGCATTTCTATTATTAGCTGACAGGTGATGTCACAAAACCTGTCATGGAGCCAACTAGGGAATCCTCAGTGGAAGATAAATGAGAAAGGGGTTCAGGTTGTAAACAAAGGTGCCCTCTGGGTGACCTCTAGTCACAGTAGACTGGGACATATCAGCTATCCTTCCTTCTCCCTCTCCTCCTTCCCGCAACCCCAGCCAGAATTAGGGCACCAGGTTCGTGCTGTGTAAATTATCTTCCCAGCTAGGAGTCTGGCTGTACAGTCTGAAGTGTGTGAATGTACTTAACCTTCAATAACCTTTCCATTGTTTACTTTCGAGTATACATTTGTAGCTTCTGGCAAAAGGTAGGGAGATCCTACAGCGTGCGCCAGCCTCATCTATTAATGGAGCTTCAAGAGGTTGGGTTCATTTTTTTTTTTTTCCTGAAAGGAAAGGAAAAAACACTGGCAGAGGGAAGAATTTTTCTTTCTTTTTTTTTTTTATTAGCTGTCAATGTGAATACTTGTAAATAAGGGTCATTCTGAAATCACAGCCTGTGAACCATGTTTCCAGGGAAGCCGTACGGTCTGCCGTGTGGAGTGTGGTCTGTGATTTGGGAAGCATGTTATTTCTCCTGCCAGCTCTCTGGGGCAGACACAGCTGTAGGATTATCCTTCCACAGTTACAAAAGACGCCACTTTTTTCTTTTACTACAGTCTACTTATTTAATATGTATTTCCAGGGTTTCACCAAAATCTGATTTATAAGCAATGCATTACTAAGCTTTTCTTTTGCCATAGCTACATTAAAAAGATTATCTACTTTTCAAGTCAGTCTTCCCTGCACCTCCCAGAGATGCCCTGAGGCACTGTGGTCCCGGGGAACTCAGGGGACACCTTATACAGCCCTGGTGGCCCATGCTCAGGACTCACTCCCAAGCAGGCCAGGCCCGGGGGCCTGATCTCACCAGAGACCTGCTGTTCTGCTGAGGCTTTCTGAGTGGAAGTGCTAGACTCATTTCCATCTCAGACTCCCTCCCAGCGCGCTCTGTAATCTTCAGTGATTTGTTGAACCCCATTTCCTCGACAGTTAGATGTGGCTGATGGTAATTGTAGTGAGTCTTGGACACCTCCTAGGAAAGGGACTCCAGATAATAGCATATACAGTATTGTCACTTCCAGGCAGCCAGTGATTCCGCCATTCGTGACGGTTCTGAAAGCATTTATTGTAAACTGCATGAGGGCAGGAATTTTTGTCTTTTTTGTCAGTTTGGGCCACTGGTGCACTCAGGAGTAGAAAAAACAATATAGTAAGCCATATAGAAAGTATGTTATTTGTTCAATAAGTATTCGTTTAATTAACAAGTGAAGGCAATGTCTATTGGGCACCTAACATGCAAAGGTTGCTGATAAAGCAGGAACCCTTAAAACATTATGTTTTCCAATGAGATGAGTTTAAGTTTTGAAAAGATCTGCTCGGGGTGCCTGGGTGGCTCAGTCGTTAAGCGTCTGCCTTCGGCTCAGGTCATGATCCCAGGGTCCTGGGATCGAGCCCCGCATCGGGCTCCCTGCTCAGTGGGAAGCCTGCTTCTCCCTCTCCCACTCCCCCTGCTTGTGTTCCCTCTCTCGCTGTGTCTCTCTCTGTCAAATAAATAAATAAAATGTTTAAAAAAAAAAAAAAGATCTGCTCAATTCTGAGCTGTTATTATAGAGTAATTATAGTTAAAGCCAAATCTCAGGACTCTGATAATGACATTAAAGAACTCCAAAGAGCATGACTTCGGTTTTGTAATAACAAATCTGATTCCATAGCTCTAAAAATGGCTTTATTAATGACATAGCATAGACACGTCCAGACATTGAGGAGGCATTGAAGTGACATAAGGCTCATTACTAATTTGTATCATTGCGTTTCGACTTAAACATTTCTCATTGCCTAAGATCTGGTACTAATTTTTCTAATTTTTTCCCTAAAATAGCACAATAGTCCATCAAATCGGTATACCAAATTTTTCCTTACTCTCAGACATTTAGATTATCTCCATTATTAACAACACTGAAATAAACATTTTTCTGCTTAAAGCCTTCTTTTATATTAGATTATTTTCTTGAGATAAATGCCCAGGAAAGCAATCACCCAGTCAAGAGGTATAAATATGTTTTATGGCTCACAAATGAAGTATGTTGCCAAGTAGATTACTAAAAAAAAAAAAAAAAAATTACTAATTTTCACAATAAACAATATAAGAGCAACTAATTTTACTACATCGTTACCAGTAAGGGATATTGTCACTGTTTCTAATAAGATGGTGTCATGTTGTCTTTCTTTTTTTTTTGATAAGTAGGAAGGATGAGCTTACTTGATAACCTCTCGTTTTTTCCTTCTTTTCTTTTGGTACTACTACCGTCAGCTAACTCAGGATCCTTGCAAGGTCCACAGACCCCCCAGTCAACTGGCAGTAACTCGATGGCAGAGGTCCCAGGTGACCTGAAGCCCCCGACCCCAGCCTCCACCCCTCATGGACAGATGACCCCGATGCAAGGTGGAAGGTATGCGAAAGCATCTCCGTGAGCCCCACATCCGATTTGTGGAGAAGTGGTGTTCTGTCACGAGTTTTTAAATATTGATTACTACGTGTCATTTTTTTTTTTTGGATGATTTTCACATCAGTTTTCAAGTTAGGCTTTTTTCTGAACAAGCTTTTGGTGGCAACTCCTGCTACTTCATGGTGCTTTCCTTCTCCTCATCTCTTCAGAAGCGGTACAGTCAGCGTGCACGACCCATTCTCAGACGCCAGTGATTCATCATTCCCGAAACGGAACTCCATGACTCCGAGCGCCCCCTACCAGCAGGGCATGAGCATGCCCGACGTGATGGGAAGGATGCCCTATGAACCCAACAAGGACCCCTTTGGTGGAATGAGAAAAGGTAAGTGCAGAGGGACCTCTGCCCAGGCTTGGTGCAGAGGACATTCTTCTCCCTGCCGTCCCGCAACCAATTCACTTACCCATTCGAGACATAGTTGAGTCCCAACTCCTCAACCTACTAAATTTCTGGCCTTGGGGGAAGCCTCAGTTTCCTCATCTAGAAACTGGGGTAACAATAGGACCTGCCTAAAGGGTGTGATGAGGCTTAGTTGAGTTAGTGCACAAAAAGCCCATTGGAGAATGACTAACACACGCATGCGCAGGCATGCTCGTGGTGCTCCCTGGCCTCACAGGTGATGTCCTGTGGGACGGGCTGGGCGAGGGCCAGGTGCGGGGTGGTGTGTTGATAAATCAGACAGAGTTCCTGCTGGGGTTGACAGTGTCTTGGGGAACAAACAAATATATAATTAAATATGGTGGTTGATGGAAGAAAGGACCTGATGGAAGAGAAACAAAAAGGAAGAAAGGACACAAAGTGCAGGGATATAGGGTGGGGGTCGTGGGAGGGAAGGACATCCCCCTGAGAAAGGGTGGTCGGGAGGGGAGGGCTTTGAGGAGATGTCGGTTATCCGCGGAGACCTGAGGAATGAGGAGTCAGTCAGAGAAGAGCAGGGAGTGGGGGGAGGCTTGAGGTAGGAGAGGGGTTGGCATGTTTGAGGAGGTAGAAGGCATCTGGGGCACAGTGAGCCGGGGGGGGCAGGCCAAGCGCACGGAAGCCATCGGGACCACTGGGGCCAGAACCTTTCAGGCTTCATGGGCGTGTGGATGAGTTTGGACCCTAGCTGAAAGATGTTCCGCAGGAAGTGACACGACTGGGTTTTTGTTAAAAAATAAAAACCTGGTGGGGCGCCTGGGTGGCTCAGCCAGTTAAGCATCTGCCTTCAGCTCAGGTCATTATCTCAGGGTCCCGGGATCGAGCCCTGCATCGGGCTCCCTGCTCAGCGGGGAGCCTGCTTCTCCCTCTGCCCACCACCCACCCAATCATGCTCTCTCTAGCTCTCTCTCTTTCAAATAAATAAAATCGTATAAATAAATAAACAAGTGGCAACTGTGGCAAATGTGTTGGAGGGACCCCTGTGAGAGCCCAGGGGAGAAATGACAGGGTGGAGTCAGATCCCAGCAGCGAAGAGAGAGAAGTGGACGTGCTCGCTGTGGTTGGTGAAAGAACAGGCCGCACGGCTGGAGTGAACGTGGGGGTCACGGGACGAAGCAAGTGATAGGGACCAAGAGGGTGACGTTACTACCTTGGAGATGCACGACTGGGAAGTAGAGGCTCACTGTTCGAGCCTGCACTGGGGACAGGAGGGAGAGGAAGGAGAGAGGGAAAGCCCAAGGTGACTGAGGTGGTAGGTGGTGGAGCGTGTCTGTCTGAAGCCAGGCAGAGCGTTGGAATTAGGAATCATTTTAGAGAACTAAGCAGAGAAGTGGGATGGAGAACTGTGGGGTGGATGGGATCGCCGAGAACGTGGGAGAGTTCTGACCGACGTTAGCAAACACCCAGCGGGGGTGTTTCCCTTTATGCTGCTCAGTCCCTGGCGTTCGCTTGGCACTGAGAACAGAGCATCTAAGCCTCCGCCCTTTGAGCGCCTCCCGAGGCACACAGACTCCAAGTGCTCTTTGGCACTCTTCCAAATGCAGCCGGGCCGTGAAATTGAGGCATGATGTGAATATCATTGAAAAAAATACCGAAAAGTAGTGAATACTATTTTTACGGAAGTACTTCTTCCGGCATCCCTTAAACAATAGTACTTCTGTTCGATTTAGATATTCAGGGTATGCAAATTTCTTGATATCTTGTCTTAAGTGGAGAGAAACATAAAGCCCAAAGCCGTGTTTTCACAACTATTATGGACCAGTGAAAAATAAAAATGAATAATTTCAAATTTATAAGTATTAGGCATGTATCATTTAATTAACAAATGAGATTATGTTTAATATCTATTTCTTATGTAACATTTCAGATACCTGTTATACCACATAAGAGAATCTATAATTTTTCCTTTCAAAACATTTCAGAGTTGCTTATTCCAAGTAAATATTCTGCAGAACATGCAATAAATCCCTAAGCTCAGAAATTCACAAGCCTTGTACGTGTTGGAGGTAGCTATTTTTCTTCGTGGTATGAGATAGTAGAAAGAACATTCTGTTACTGCTGATGGTGGTTGTATCACATTTTTAGACTCTGAAAATTTGACAATAACAAGGGAAAAATAACTAGTAGTGTTTGGAATCCGGCTTCCAAAGTTAGGTGAACCATTCCAGTATCCTGCCTATATGCTATATTGGACATAGGGGGTTACATTGCTTTTGTTTCTGTATGTCTACGGTTTTTCTTACTCTGAAAATAAATGGGGGGGTGATTGTGGATCACCTTGTTAGACACTCACTATCTATATAATGTGTTTGCATCCACCGTGTAAATGATACAGTGGCTCAGAGGGAAGGCCCTTCTCACGTTTCCCCGGGATATTGCAGCTCACCTGCTACCTCACAGTGCTGGTGTATTTAGCACCAAATTAAAGCAGATAAGCAGAAAACCCACAGAAAACAGGTTTTTGTATAGCCCTGTCCCTGTTATAATAAAGGTTTACCTTCCTCGGTTCACATTATTCTGTGCGTGAACTTGGAGTGCTCTGACTCGTCATGTAACGACCAGCATCGGGGGCAGCCGTGCTTTGTTGCTGCTCCTGGACTCTCGTGTGGTGATGGGGGCCGTGCCAGACAGGCCGTGCCTGTCTGAGCCTCCGTGGCCGGAGCAGCCTTGGCCCCAGCCGCCTGCCTGCCCCACCAGCTCCCTGAACGTGTTACTGACTGACCGGCCCATTACTTGCTTACAAGTGAACAACAAGTGAATATTTACATACTGTATATCTAAACAGTATATTTTAAATATCCATTAGTATCTGTACACATAATCCTATTTTTTTATTTTGAGAGGGAGAGGAAAGGGGGGAGTTGGGGGAGGGGGAGAGAGAGGATCCCAAGCAGGCTTCCACGCCCAGCGCAGAGCCCGACTCGGGGCTCAATCCCATGACCCTGAGATTGTGACCTGAGCCGAAACCAAGAGTCAGACGCTTAACCGACTGAGCCACCCAGAGTCCCCCACCTACTTTTTCTTCATCTGAGAGAGAGACAGAGAGAGCACAGCACGAGGGAGGGCCAGAGGAAGAAGCAGACTCCCCACTGAGCGGGGAGCCCAACGCGGGACTCAGTCATGACCCGAGCCGAAGGCAGACGCTTAACCGACTGAGCCACCCAGGCGCCCCTGCCTTTTCTTTTTAATGCTCTAGTACTGAAGGGGTTGTTTCATAATATTTTGCTGTTATAAAAAATGATGCAGGGGCGCCTGGGTGGCTCAGTCGTTAAGCGTCTGCCTTCGGCTCAGGTCATGGTCCCAGGGTCCTGGGATCGAGCCCCTCATCGGGCTCCCTGCTCGGCGGGGAGCCTGCTTCTCCCTCTCCCACTCCCCCTGCTTGTGTTCCCTCTCTCGCTGTGTCTCTCTCTGTCAAATAAATAAATAAAATCTTCAAAAAAAAAAATGATGCCGTGATTATTGACTGATGTAGCTGTTTTTTTCACACCTGTAATTGTGTTTCTGTGAAATAGATTCCTAAAGGAATAACTAAATCAAGGGATCTGAACTTTTATTTTAGTTTACTGAGTGTCTTTTACTACCTAACGAACTGCCACCCGAAGTGGCTTTCAACACCAGCGTTTGGTTGCATCTCACAGTTCCCTGATGGGCGGGGTGGTTCTTCGTGGCATGTGTTGTGTCAGCTTGGGACATGAGGCGCCTGCTGTCATCAGGGAGCCTGATGGGGAACTCTGCTGGAGCTGGTATGTCCCTTGAAGGGTTGGTGTCATCCGGAGGCTCTGTTGGGAACTCATCAGGAGCTGTCGCTTGGGGGCCTCCTCCAGGGGCCGTCCCACGGAACTTCCAGGGTGCCTCATGACATGGTGGGTGGGTTACCAGAAGGAGCACTTCAGGAGGACGCCCCAGTTGCCAGCACATAGAACCCTCTGCGGCATCGCATTTGCCGGTGCCCCATGGGTCAACGCTGGTCACATGACCACGCCAAAACGCACTGTGGGAGGGGACCTCATAGGCTGTCAGTACTCTTGGGGGTCATCAGAATATAGCACTCCCGTAACAGGTATCAACAAAAGTTAGGCCAATGTAGTACTCTTCACATGAGCATGTCAGAGTGTGTGGACCCTCACTCCCCCACCAGGAATGACCATTATCGGTCCTTTTAATATTTGCCCATCGGATTAGGGGAGGAGGAAGTCTCATAACTGTTTTAACTTGGATTTCTTTAATTATTAGTGAAGTCACACATCTTTTCATATATTGATTAGCCACTTATTTTTCTTTTTCTCTGTATGTCCATTTATTTGCCCATTTTCTTAATCTGATGGTCTTTTTTTCTTACTGACTTTATAAGAATTTTTTTGTGTATCAAGGAATTAAGCTATTTAACTTTAATTATCCCCCTTAATGTCTGTCTACCTCTGTTTTTACATTTATAAAATGGAAAGTAACATCAGAACTTAATCTGCCGCCTGTTGACTTGAGCTTAAATAAAATAAAGTGTGGGAAAGCTCAGTGCATCCCACCGGCGCTAGACTTAATTATCTGCACTTTTCTTCCAGCCCAGCAAATTCTATCAGCTCACCCAAGTCTAACCAGCTTTTGCTTCGTGTAACATAAAAGTAACCTTCCTAGGATGAAGAAAGGTAGTAGTACTGTATATCAATTAAGATTTGCATTAAAATGTTTAATTTGCCTACAGGCTAGTTTCTGGGCTTGACCCAATTTCCTTCAGGCTCTGAGCTGATGCTAATTTGCATATTTGACCTAATTGCCACTCTACGCCCTGATAGAAATACTTGTATTTCATCCATTCTTGAGTTATTCTTAATTCCCTAGTGGGTTTCTTTATCCTGATTTTGCAGTGAGTCAGTAGATGGGTATTCATGTTAAGTTTTCTTACTTTTTTCCACTAGAACGGAAGGCAACTAGCTTTATTCATACAGTTGACCCTTGAACAACATGGGTTTAAACCGCACAGGGCCACTTATACACAGATTTTTTTTTTTTTCAATAAATAGATGTACAGTACTATAAGTGTATTTTCTCTTACGATTTTCTTAACATTTTCTTTAGCTTTACTGTAAGAATACTGTTTATATGATACATGTACAAAATTTGTAGGGTTTTTTTTAAGATTTTATTTATTTGAGAGAGAGAGGGAGAGCACGAGCAGGGAGAGCGAGAGGGAGAAGCAGGCTCTCTGCTGAGCAGGGAGCCCGATGTGGGACTCGATCCCAGGACCCTGGGACCACAACCTGAGCCGAAGGCAGATGCTTAACTGACAAGCCACCCAGGTGCTCCTTTATTGTGTTATTTGTGTACATTATCAGTAAGGCTTCTGGGCAGCAGTCGCCTGTGAGTAGTTAGGTTTTGGGGGAGTCCAAAGTTACACGTGGATTTTCACCTTTGAGGGGGTCAGCGCCTCTAAGCCCTGTGTGAAGGGCCACCTGTACGTGCATTTCATCTCTTCTTCACACCCAGTGCAGGAGGCGGCATGACCAACCTTATTTCATAGATAAGGAATGAAACTCAGAAGTTTGGTAACCCCCCCCAAGAAAGGGCCTGTGTTTGTTTCCTACATTACTTCATAACAAATTACCGCGACCTCAGCTGCCCAGAACAACATCCATGTAGGATCCCGCATTCCTGTGGGCTCTCGGCTCGGGGCCCCCCACGGCAGACATCAGGGTGTCGGCCAGGACTCTGCTTATCTGCAGATAAGCAACCTCGTTGAGGTTGTTGGCAGATTTGGGTCCTTGCAGTTGTAGGACTGAGGTCTTGTCTTGAGGACTGTCGTCTGGGGGCCTTCACAGTCCTAGGGGCTGCCCCCCTTCCTAACATGTGGCCCTCTCCACTGCGTGATGGAAGGTTCTTCGAGGCCAGCAGGAGAGTGTCTCTGACCGCTAGACACAGATTTAAGGGACGCACTTGGATAATCTCCCTTTTAGTTGACTGTCAGTCAGCTGATTGGTAACTTTAGTTACATCTGTGAAATCCCTTTAGCCATATAATGTATGTAATCATGGGAGCAACACCTCACCATGTTGGTGGGTTCTACTTATCCTCAAGGGAGGGGCTCCTATGAGGCTGTACATGGGGTAAGGGATAAGGATCTTGAGGTCCATCTTGACTCCAGACCTTACACTCTTTGGCTTGTTTTGTTGTCAGCCATACTAAGAATAAGATAAATGTCTGCCGTATTAAGGATAACAGAAACGACTGGAAAGGGCTGTTTGGGCCCCTTGGCTTTTGCAAATGCCTCATTTTCTCTCTCTCCTTTAAAATGTTGCAGTGCCTGGAAGTAGTGAGCCCTTTATGACTCAAGGGCAGATGCCCACGAGCAGTATGCAG
Source organism: Neomonachus schauinslandi (assembly GCF_002201575.2). Classification (NCBI taxonomy): domain Eukaryota; kingdom Metazoa; phylum Chordata; class Mammalia; order Carnivora; family Phocidae; genus Neomonachus; species Neomonachus schauinslandi. Next base: position 10,461,166 of record NC_058410.1, on the reverse strand, counting down.
GACATGTATAACCAGAGTCCCTCTGCAGCGATGTCCAGTCTGGGCATGGGGCAGCGGCAGCAGTTTCCCTACGGAGCCAGCTACGATCGAAGGTGAGCGTTTTCTAAGATGACCATGAGGTTTACCAGAACCTCTCCCCGCACACACATTTCCGAGCCTGGTAGCTGCTGACAATGCACACTACCTGCTCTCCTGCTGGACTTAGTAAGGGTGGGGTCGGGGGCCTGCCTCCATCGAGGACCACAGCAACAGCAGGAGGAGAAGGACCCCTGAGAGCTGGAGACCCCAAGCCACGGTGGCCCTGCCAGCACCGGGCTGCCCCCCGACACAGCCACTGTCCCCACACCTCCAGCTGCCTTGCGCGGCTCCACAGACTCAGTCTTGCGGCCCCACCCAGCCCCCTTCCCGCCTGCATCTCTTCCTTAGGGAAGTGTTCGCACACCGGGGGCCACGCTGGGCTTCCCACAGCCCCGGGTGACAGGGAGCTCTGGGAAGGTCTTCCCTCCCAGCGTTGGTTCTTCAGGTCTTTCCGTTCTTCCCTGCGAACGTCTTAAACAGAGAGAATACTTTGCTCTTTGAATAACATCTTTGAGGAAAGCCCCAGCAGTCTTGTTTCCAGATGGTTCTTCTCAGGATGGCATCTGGGCATCGAATAGCAAGTTGGGTTTCGGTGCTCATGCAGATTATTTTTACTGAGGCAGAAGGACGGTCCTTGAAATGTCTCTTAGAGGTTAACAGAAAACCGGCTCACGGTAGACTTCTTTCTGTGAAGAAGGCCCCTTACTTACCCCTGCCCCCGACTTAAATACAGACCCTGAAAGCACCTTCCCCTGGCTGGTATGTTCTTTGCCTCCTTAATACACAAGTGCTCAGAAGCAAAGTCTTTAACGTAATATCTGTGATTTTTAAAGAAAATGGAGGCACATTAGAAGGCTCTGGTTCTAACTGTAGCCACAGCCCCAGGCTCGGGGTAGGGATGGCCTCGGCTCCGTTCCTTCAGGATCCGGTGTGGTGGTGTTCCTCAGAGACTCCCTCCATCACTGCTGCTCCCACAGACCACGTGCTGGCCGTGGACAGGGGCGAATCGTGACAGTCATGAGGAGGTTTCCGCTGGTGTGACACAAAGGCGAAGAAAGTTTGAAAGTCACTGTTTTCTTACCAGAGAAGCTTTCTTTCTGGCATTTTCCATGCACCTGCTTCTTCAGACACAGAACCATCACAAGCTTAACGTGTTTTGGTTCTTTCTAGACTTAAGAATTTAGATTTCTCATTCTTACCCTGGCTGTGGTGTGGTGAACGTTTATTAGTGATGTCTGCATGAATCAGTTTCCCATCATGTTTAGTGTACTGGATTAGGGATTTTATTTCGATTTGTTTTTGAGGATCCAGAAGAAGCTTTCTTTTTTTCTTTTTCCTTTTTTTTTTTTTTTTTGCTGATGAGATTGGAAGAACACTTCTCCTGGAACATATATTCTTAACGGAGCCCAGGCAAATGTACTGTTCTGTTTCTCCTAGAAGACTTTCTAGAACTAGTTTAAGTCATTTTTGGCTCTACCACGTTAGGGTTTACCTTATGCTTCCTGAAAAGTGTTACTTGTTTAGCTTAAATTTTACCTGCATCAGTTATTATTTCTTTCCTCCTAACGTAAGCTTTTTCTAGCTATTAATGCCCTTAGCACACGCTTCCTCTGTATCTGTTTTACCTGTGATGTTCTCAAAATCCATTTGTTTTCTTTCTTAGTCTCTTTCCTTGACCAGTTTAGGAATATATTCAGTGCAAGTATCCTCTTTCTTACAGGATTCAATTAGTATACTAACAAAACCAGTTTATCCCTTTAAACTTCAAATCTATTGCTCTTTTACACATGCTGTTTTTATGGTATTTATAGCTTCTCAATGTAATGGGAGTTGAAAAATAAATATTATACATTCCCATTTTCAGATTTAATAGGAGCACATTTAAATCAGCCCTGTCACTCTTTTAAGTCCCCTCTGTTATTCTTTTCTGTGGCCTTTTAGGGTCATGGGGCTTCAAAATTTTGAGTAGTTATATTTTTACAATTAATAGCTAACTCAGTATCATTTGGATTAATTGTGGAGTATACTTTTAAAAAATTGAACATTTTGTATTCATAATGAGAAAATAAGTAGAGACATTTTCCATGATTATAGGTCTATGCTCTGGTACTCCTGGAAGTCCTTCTTTGATTCTTAGATTGTTTTTCTTGTCTCTGGCTCTCGTTAATACCTCCCGTCATGGGGTTGCATGACGCTCGCTGCCCGGGTCCGCGTCGGTGGGTGGGGCAGAGACTCTGCCCAGAGGTACAGGGGTGCCAGCCTATCTGGCCGGGGCTCCTCGCACACCTTCCAGCCAGGAGATTGGCAGCATTCCCAAAATGGGTGTTGCCATCCCTGTGGCTAAAAGTTAAAGTGCTGTTTCTGCTCGGCGTGCCTCTCTTTGAAAGTGTGTGCAGTGAAGGAAAGACAAGACCACTAAGGGATGCGCGATTTCCAGAAATGAACTGTTGGTTTCTCTCTTGGCCTGACGTCCTTTGACAATGAAGTGTTCTTTGAATGCCTCACTCTAGGCATGAACCTTACGGGCAGCAGTACCCAGGCCAAGGCCCTGCCTCAGGACAGCCGCCATATGGAGGACACCAGCCCGGCCTGTATCCACAGCAGCCGGTGAGTCGGCGAGCGGGCATGCATCTCTGAGCTTTCTGTTTAAAACCCCAACTTGTGTTACTTCTGCAGAGTTTTAGGAAGTATAAGAAAAATGAGTAGCATTTATTGAACAATCAGGATCCGTTTGCTTATGCTAGAAAATATTATTAGGATTTTGAAGTCAGCAAATTTTTAAAAAGCTCTGGATAGATGGTATCCTGAAACAAAGGTCACATGTTGTAGGAAGTAGAGGACGTTCAGCCTTGTCAAGAAGAATCAGCCCGAGTAAAGAATATTTTAAACACGTGTCTGTTGTGTGTATTGTCCTATCAAATGCCATTTTCGAATAGAAATTTGTCAGTATTTTAAAGATGTGTGGATAAAAATAACTTAAAATATTAAATACCAAGATGAAATTTAATCAGCTTTTTAAAACTGAGATATTAATGACCAAGTATTTTGCCCACATAGGATGAGTGGGTGCTGGTTGACGCAACCGTAGATCCTGAATTGTGTAGGATAACCTTGCAGTAGCCCCTAGTGCTTCAGAGAATTGCACGTCATGCTGTGGCTGTTCAGACACAGGAGTTTGCTATTTCTTTCTTTTTTTTATTCTTAAAGGTTTTATTTATTTGAGAGAGAGAGTGCACACACGTGCGAGCGGGGCCGTGGGGGGTGGGGCAAAGGGAGAAGGAGAAGGAGGAAGCAGACTCCCCTCTGAGTGGGGAGCCCGATGCGGGCTCAATCCCACAATCCCAAGATCACGACCTGAGCCAAAACCAAAGAGTCAGACGCTCAACCGACTGAGCCACCCAGGCGCCCCAAGAATTTGCTATTTCTAAACAACTTTTCAGGTTTAAGACCTCTGGTAGCATAGAGGGGGTTTTAAACATTTAATTTTCCTGGAGCATGTATGTGCAGTAAATTGTATTATTAAACCAGCTGATCTTAAGCAATTTCCAAGTAAGGTGAAAGAACACTAATTATCACATCAGCATCTTTCTCACATCAGGAGGATCCCACCCTGGTCGAGTGCTGGTCCCCGGGGTGTCCCCAGGAGGGGAGCCTGATACACAGGAACACGGGCCCTGCTGTCAGAGGCTGGGGCCTGTGGGGCTTTCAGGGGAGACTCTGAGCTGCACTGCTGGAAGTCGGGGTGGGGGCCAGAGACCGTAGGGTGTCGGGGCAGCAGGTTCAGTCTGAGGAGCCGGATGCTATGTGGAGACATTCCTGCAAAGGTAGGCCTAAGGAATCCCTTGACTGCAGGAGCCTTGCAGGCTGGCCCTCAGGAAGCTCCGTCCGTGCCAGGGCGAGCTCTCGTCCTCCCTGCTGAGGCCGTCTTCATGTAACCCCAGGCCCCCGTCCGGCAGTGCCCGTGTGGGGGGTCTCCAGAGCTGTGCCCCTGTATTGCAGCCCTGGGAAAGACCAAGGGAGGAGGTACCAGGAAAAAGAGAGGAAGCCTTTCTTTCCCCAGAGAAAATGCCAAGCACATGCAGACAGCCTTCGGAAACCCTCTTCGGAGTACGTGACGCAGCTTTGTATAATCCCGAGATAGAGGGCATCAGTTGTTAGTCCTTAGTTGTTACAGGAGCTTCCCATATTCATTTTGAAATGAACCTTCTACCAGGTAATAACCGTTTTGCATAATTTAAGTGTGTGATTATACCTGTAAAAGTACATCAGTATGATTTGTCTTGATATGCGTTTCAGAATTACAAACGCCATATGGACGGCATGTACGGGCCTCCAGCCAAACGCCACGAGGGAGACATGTACAGCATACAGTACGGCAACCAGCAGCAAGACGTGTATAACCAGTATGGGGGCTCTTACTCCGGACCGGACAGGAGGCCCGTCCAGGGGCAGTACCCGTATCCCTACAACAGGGAGCGGATGCAGGGCCCGGGGCAGGTACAGCCGCATGGGATCCCGCCTCAGATGATGGGCGGCCCGATGCAGTCGTCCTCCAGCGAAGGGCCTCAGCAGAGCATGTGGGCGGCTCGCAACGATATGCCTTACCCCTACCAGAACAGGCAAGGCCCGGGCGGCCCCGCCCAGGCACCTCCTTACCCCGGCATGAACCGCACGGATGATATGATGGTACCTGATCAAAGGATCAATCACGAGAGCCAGTGGCCTTCTCACGTCAGCCAACGTCAGCCTTATATGTCCTCTCCTGCCTCCATGCAGCCCATCACGCGCCCGCCTCAGTCATCCTACCAGACGCCACCATCGCTGCCAAATCACATCTCCAGAGCCCCCAGCCCTGCCTCCTTCCAGCGCTCCCTGGAGAGCCGCATGTCTCCCAGCAAGTCTCCCTTTCTGCCCTCCCTGAAGATGCAGAAGGTCCTGCCCACCGTCCCCACGGCCCAGGTCACAGGGCCGCCCCCCCAGCCGCCCCCCATCAGAAGGGAGATTACCTTTCCTCCTGGCTCCGTCGAGGCCTCACAGCCAGTTTTGAAACAAAGGCGAAAGATTACCTCAAAAGATATCGGTAAGCATTGCGGGCCTTGGCCTGAAATGAATCCCAGTTGTGATCGAGAATTTTAATTTTAGTTTAGATTTAGCTCCTGTTAATCTCCAAGGGATGAAATTCTTAGGACGGCAAACTATCAAGACATGTTTTTGTACAGGAGCAGCAGCTGAAAGCTGCTGATCTGAGTTAAGAAACAGTGCCAGAGAGGAGCGTGAGTTTACAAGGGTATTTTTACACGTGAGTGTTATTTGTGTGAGAGAGTAGAGCTCCAAGTGAGAGACCAGGGGATCCTCAGTGACCATGTTTTATACTACAGTTTGAGCTGGAAGATTGGGCCGCAACCAAGCGCTTGATTTCTGCAGTGGTGAGCCTCACGGCTGAGAGGCTACTGAAATGCTCGGGTGGCCTGAGAAGATTTGAAGGCGAGCCACTCTGTAATTTGGGGAACCCCAGACAGACAGTGAGCTTTCCTGGGAAAAAGTAGAAGCCTGCGTATAGTGTGTAGATAAATATATAATATAGTATACAGAATTTGATATGATGTGGTGTGTAGGTAGCGCTGGTAGATATGGGCCAAGGAACGATTTCAGTTGGATGCCGATGTTGTTTGCTCATTCTGTTTGGGATGTTCTGAATACTAATCCCAGATCTGGACTATCTAGGAGTACACACAGTTTTTGTGCATTATTTTTGAAGTACTTTTAATATAGCAAAGGAAATTATAGACCTTGGTTTTATAAGAAACAGTCTTTTCAAAAACCTTGAAATCACTTGACTTGAAATCATTAAGAGTGACTAGAAAATCAAAGATACTAAAGATTTTTTTCAGCCACTGGAATTAAGGACATATTCGGGCAGAGCAGGGGAGAGAAGTAAGGCCTTACAGAGAGGGACGCTGGAGACAAGAAGGAGATACAGACAGACACTGAGCACCGTTTTATATGTGGAAATATATATGTACAAATATGCACATGTGTTTGTGTGTTTATGTATATGTGTGTGCATATGTTTGAATAAATAAACGTATTTAAATTTTTTATGAAATTTCTCTGCGCGTCTTAGATCAGCATTTCTCATCAGCCTGGGGAAATTTATGTTCCCTTATTTGAGAAAGAAAGTTCGCTTTTTCTGTTACCAAAGTATTGTATGCCTCTTAGAAAATACGGAAAGCAGATGAAATTACAATAGAGGTGGAAACCCACGCCCCCCCAGAGCGTGCGATTGCTGCTGGTGTCTGGTGCGGGCTGTTTCTCTGCTGAGTTCTGATGGCTTGGGCCCACTCCTGCCTTGTGCTTCTGCCGGTTTCCTGAGACGGAAATCTCAGACGGAAATCTCCTAGCCCCATCTTATGGCAAATCTTGCAAATGTTTTATCTAATCCTTGTGTCTTCTTCAGTAACGGGAAGGGGGAAAAGAAAAGTGCAGCCCTTCTGTTTCCCATCCCAGGCTCAGACCAAGCTGTTGAAAAATCTGAACCTTCAAAGTGCTAGTAATTGTCAACAGCATGTTCTGAGGGCAGGAGCTCAGACAGAAGAGGACAGCAAGGGAATATCAAGACTGTCTACCCCAGAATGCGCTGCTTGGGAATTACATTTTGCCTGTATTCTGCCACCCTGAGACATTTGTGAATGGAGTGGGCAAGAGAAGACAAATACCATTTTTTGGTTTGACTCAATTATTAACACTCTGCTGCATCATTACAGAGTCTGTTAGGGGCTAAAGGAAACCAATTGGAGCTGAGAAAGGGCCCTTGGGCTCAGCCACCACCACCCCAAGAAGCACTTTTGGCTCATGTTTAACCAACAAAGCCAAAGGATCTTAAATAACAAAAGTTTCTTAGGAAGCTGTGCCCTCCATTTAGAATCTGGAAATGATCACGTTTAACCATGCCTCAGGACATTTGTTTGAAATCAGTATTTAACTCAACACTCGACTTCTTTCTTCTTACTCTTTTGTTATCTTCTGCCCTTTCGTGCATAGAGTTAATATTAACTATACCCTTGTTCTTTCTCCTGGTTTTAGTTACTCCTGAGGCCTGGCGTGTGATGATGTCCCTTAAGTCAGGTCTTCTGGCTGAAAGTACTTGGGCTCTGGACACTATTAACATTCTCCTGTATGATGACAGCACTGTCGCTACCTTCAGTCTCTCGCAGGTAAGCCGGCACCCATCCAGCCAAGCGCCCAGGTTGCAGAAGAAAGCTCGGGAGTGCACAGTGCGCGGGTGCCAGGGGTGAGGCGCACCCCACCGGATGTGGCTGCCCTTCTTGTTGTTAGGGACGGAGCGCTGTCTGAGGATTTAGTCGGGAGTAATGACTCATTTCAGGCTCTAGTATAAATATACACGTACTTCTGTTTCTCACGAGAAAACCGTCCCCTGTGTGTGCGCGCGCGTGTGCACCGGATAATAAAAGTAGGTTGTTGTTTAGAATGAAAGTCAGCAGCCGGTGGGAGGTGACCGAAATGTCGCGTGAGGCTGGGACCGTAGTCAGTGTTGGGTATGCAGGAGCTTGCGATGGGACATACCCTACTTTCCAGGGAGACCGAACCTCTTTCTTTTAATTAGAAAGAAATGTTATGGAAAATGTACAGTAGAGAGAGTGGTAGAGAGAACAGTTTAATGAACCGCCGTATCCCCATCATTCGGCTGAGATCGTTGTGAACTCATGGCCAGACTTTTTCCTGGTCTGTTTCCTTCATTGCTGCCTCTCTCCACCTTATTTTGAGGCAGTCATTGAAAAGCCTGCTACTTTTAATAAGCTTAAAGCGCTCTGCTTTGTTCAGCAGTAGACTTAAAGTAGCTTCCAGCGTAATTGCTAGAGGAGAGAAGGGGGGCAGAGGGCTAGGGAAAATGCCCAGGAGTCAACTGAGCTGCAGACTTTTACAGAAATAGTTAGAAACAAAAATGAGGAGAGGTAGTTCTCCCTACTGTGTATGAACAGTTCTCTGCTTTGGGTGAAAAAAGCCAAAACATCTAATTACCTTGCTTCTGTTGAAATCGGACCAGAATCTTCCACTTTGCCTTTCTTCTCACATTTAAGTCCTCATTATAGCCCTAAAAGGCAATTTTTCACTTGATAGGAAGTGTATTAATAAGGTTATAAACATCGCATGAAGCCCCTTGTAACAGAAAATACTAAAAAATGTGTCCTGGCTTTGCTAGAATAATTACCTTCCGTCCTTATGTGAGCAGAGTGAACAACTGTTGCTCACACATTTTCATAACCAGAATTGCTTTAGTAACTTGCCCCTTTCCCCTGCCCTGGGGAAAAAGTCAACTTTAAGTGGGGGAACAAACACCCAAATCTTCACATGAAAAAGTGTGCCTTCATCCCCTAAAAGGGAGTCCTTTGTGGTCAGTCCTTGAGTGGCCCCTTACTTCTTAGTAATCGTTCCAAACCCACTTTCAGGAAACTGATAGCAGGATACAAAAGTACGATTGATTTCCAAAACACCTGTCATTAAAGAATCCTTCTGTACTTCCTTATCCTTCTTCATTGTCCCTGCATGTTGGAGGTGTGGGCGTCGGGGGAGGGGCTCTGGGCAGTTGCTGATCATGGAGTATCTTGGCTTTCTCGATGCAAGTGTTTGCTGAAAAGGAAACGAGAAGTGGCTTTTGTCTTTCAGCTGGAGTTGTGATAGCTGAAATGTAAAAGTGCATTCTATAAGGCATTCTAATTCATTTATCAGGGACTAAATTGATTTGTTTTTAATTTTCTGTGTTTATGAGCTACTCCATTTCTGAAATTATCTTTTCCCAAAGATATATGGGGAATGTAAATTAGGGTAACCTATGGCACCTGAGACAAAAATAACCATAAAATCCTAAGAATAATAACCGTAAAAATCCAGGCAAGCAAGTCTCAGATAAATAGTAGAAGGGAACAGACTCACTTTGGCTGAATGAGTCTATAAAATCCACATTCCCGCTCTTCCCATATGGAGTGCATTGTACCTAAGTCAGAAGAAAAGGCAAAGAACTTGATAATATTCAAAAGAAAAAATGACAGGGAAGTTTTCATATTGATGGAGTAGAAAAGTCAGCAGCAAGTGGAAAACATGGTACATGTTGGTTTAGTTAACAATGTAAAATTCAGGAAGCCGGTTCTAATGGATATGTAGTTTCTCTCTCTGGGCTTAGCCAAAAGGGAATTAAAACCTGTGAAAATCATCCTAAAACTGTATCGATAGCTGTCAGGATTGTTGCCCTTCTCCACCCTGTTTGAGGTTATGACATTGTACCCGTTCTTGTTCTTGTCTCCCTCTCTAGTTGTCTGGATTTCTCGAACTTTTAGTAGAGTACTTTAGAAAATGCCTAATTGACATTTTTGGGATTCTTATGGAATATGAGGTGGGAGACCCCAGCCAAAAAGCACTTGATCACAATGCAGTGAGGAGAGATGACAGCCAGTCGTTGGCTGACGACTCGGGGAAAGAGGAGGAAGATGCTGAGTGTATTGACGAGGAGGACGACGAGGAGGATGAGGACGAGGACGAGGACGATGGGAAGACGGAGATGGAGGAGAAGAGCAGCGCGGCTCTGGCCTCTCCCAACGCCACTGCAGATCCCAAGGAGAAGCCCAGGCAAGCGAGTAAGTTCGACAAGCTGCCAATAAAGATAGTCAAAAAGAACAACCTGTTCGTGGTCGACCGGTCTGACAGGCTGGGTCGTGTTCAAGAGTTCAACAGTGGACTTCTGCACTGGCAGCTTGGTGGGGGGGACACCACCGAGCACATCCAGACTCACTTCGAGAGCAAGATGGAGATCCCTCCTCGGAGGCGTCCACCTCCCCCTGTAAGCTCCACTGGTAGGAAGAAAGAGCAAGAAGGAAAAGGCGAGGCTGACGAGCAGCAAGAGAAAAGCATCATCGCGACCATTGACGACGTCCTGTCTGCGCGGCCAGGGGCGCTGCCGGAAGACGCAAACCCTGGTGCCCCAACCGAAAGCAGTAAGTTTCCCTTTGGGATCCATCAAGCCAAAAGTCACCGGAACATCAAGCTGCTGGAGGACGAGCCAAGGAGCCGAGACGAGACTCCTCTCTGCACCATTGCGCACTGGCAGGATTCTCTGGCTAAGCGCTGTATCTGTGTGTCCAACATTGTCCGCAGCTTGTCTTTTGTGCCTGGTAATGACGCTGAAATGTCCAAACATCCAGGCTTGGTGCTGATCCTGGGGAAGCTGATTCTGCTTCACCACGAGCATCCAGAGAGGAAGCGAGCGCCGCAGACCTACGAGAAGGAGGACGCCGAGGACAAAGGGGTGGCCTGCAGCAAGGATGAGTGGTGGTGGGACTGCCTTGAGGTCTTACGGGATAACACGCTGGTCACGTTGGCCAACATTTCTGGGCAGCTAGACTTGTCTGCTTACACAGAAAGCATCTGCTTGCCAATCTTGGATGGCTTGCTGCACTGGATGGTGTGCCCGTCTGCAGAGGCACAAGACCCCTTCCCCACTGTGGGACCCAACTCCGTCCTGTCGCCTCAGAGACTCGTGCTGGAGACCCTCTGCAAACTCAGCATCCAGGACAATAACGTGGACCTGATCTTGGCCACGCCTCCATTTAGCCGCCAGGAGAAATTCTATGCTACGTTAGTTAGGTACGTGGGGGATCGGAAAAACCCAGTCTGTAGAGAGATGTCCATGGCGCTCTTATCGAACCTTGCCCAAGGGGACGCCCTGGCAGCGAGGGCCATAGCTGTGCAGAAGGGGAGCATTGGCAACTTGATAAGCTTCCTAGAGGACGGGGTCACCATGGCCCAGTATCAGCAGAGCCAGCATAACCTCCTGCACATGCAGCCCCCGCCTCTAGAACCCCCGAGCGTGGACATGATGTGCAGGGCGGCCAAGGCTCTGCTGGCCATGGCCAGGGTGGACGAGAACCGCTCGGAGTTCCTCCTGCACGAGGGCCGATTGCTGGATATCTCGATATCAGCCGTCCTGAACTCTCTGGTTGCGTCTGTCATCTGTGATGTACTGTTTCAGATCGGGCAGTTATGACATCCGAGAGAAGGCAGCATGTGTGAGTGAAGACTAGAGGCTCCCGTATCACTGGCTGTTTTCTGTTCTTGTTTATCCAGCGTAGAAAGAAGGAAAAGAAAATCTCTGCTCCTCTGCCCCATTCACCATTTACCAATTGGGAATTAAAGAAATAATTAATTCGAACAGTTATGAAATTAATATTTGCTGTCTGTGTGTATAAGTACATCCTTCTGGGGTTTTTTATTTTGTTTTCGTTTTTTTTAACCAAAGTTGCTGTCCTAGTGAATTCAAAGGTCACTTTTTGTTTCTCACAGATTTTCTTTTTAATGTTCTTTTCTATGTTGTATTGCTCTTTTTTTGGGGGGGGGGGAAGCAAATTGACTTTAATAAAAAAAAAATGTGGCAAAAGATGCTAAGATGGGAAAATTTCACCACACCGAGGCAAAAAGGTGAAAAGTTATCAACTTCCTAGGCATGTTATTCTTCAGATAATGGAAAAAAAAAAACTGTATCCCATCGCCCAAAGCTCTGTGCAATAGAAACTTCTAGAGATGTAGGAATAGGGGCTCAAGGAGGTGTGTCAGTCAGTAGTCAAACTATGAAATGATACTGGTTTCTCCACAGGAAAATGGTTACATTAGGCTAGGAGCAAAAACAATTTTTTTTTTTTTTTAAGTTAAGATTGAAAATACATACCTGACAACGATCAACGGAAACTGCTTTCTCACCACTACCGTCATGTCTGCTGTCTGTCGTCTGACCTTCCACGTGACAGTTCTTCACAATTCCTTTAATCATTTTTTAAATATTTTTTTTTTACTGCCCATGGGCTGTGATGTATATAGAAGTTGTACATGAAACATACCCTCATGCTTTCTTTTTCTTTTCTCTCTCTTTTTTTTTTTTAGTACAAAGTTTTTAGTTTCTTTTTCATGATGTGGTAACTACGAAGTGATGGTAGATTTAAATAATTTTTTATTTTTATTTTATATATTTTTTCATTAGGGCCATATCTCCAAAAAAAAAAAAAAAAAGAAAGAAAAAAGAAAAAAAACAAAAAAAAAAAAAAAAAAAAAACACAAAAAAAAGAGGGTAATGTACAAGTTTCTGTATGTATAAAGTCATGCTCTATTTCGGGAGAGCGGCTGATCACAATTTGCTTCATGAATCAAGGTGTGGAAATGGTTGCATATGGATTGATTTAGACTATGGTTACCAGTACAGACAAAAAAGAAAAAAATACAACTAAAAGGAAGAAACACAACTTCAAAGATTTTTCAGTGACAAGAATCCACATTTGTATTTCAAGATAATGTAGTTTAAAAAAAAAAAAAAAAAACTTGATGTAAATTCCTCCTTTTCCTCTGGCTTAATGAATATCATTTATTCAGTATAAAATCTTTATATGTTCCACATGTTAAGAATAAATGTACATTAAATCTTGTTAAGCACTGTGATGGGTGTTCTTGAATACTGTCCTAGTTTCCTTACAGTGGTTTCATAGTAACCAAGTTCTTCCCAAGAAATAATAGGGGAAAACCCAGCCTTGTACTAACATAGTCCTCCTCACAAAGCCCTGAGGTCGGGAGGGGCCTTTAGGGATTACCTACCTTAGAGTGGGGAGCAACAGTTTGATTTTCTCAAATTATTTAGCTGATGAGCCTTTGTTTGAAGCAATCAACTCGAACGACACTGAGGTATGAGAATTTCCGGTGTATATGGGAGGTGGCTGCTTAGCCCCGGAGCTCACTGGCCTGGCGATGTAACGTTCTGCCTTTTACTAACCCCATCTTGATTTGAATCAGAGATCGATCTAATCCATGTCTCTTCTGTGTGCCTCAGAGGTATTTTGCATTTCGTTTACTCCACCGTGTATAATATTTATATTGTGCAATGTTAAAAAAATATGTTATATTGTATGTGGTGTACATAGTGCAAAGTGATTATTTCTATTTCAGGGCATATTAATATTCTCCTATTCCTTCCTACCTGGTGTGCAGTAGCTTTTTAATACTAGTCACTTCTAATTTAAACTTCTTCTTCCTGGGTCCTTGACTGTTATTGGGTAACACTCAGTTTCTTTGAAACTGCTGCAGAATTAAGCTGTTAGCGGACTCCCTTCTGACGCTACCTCTCCACCACCCTACCAGTCGCAGCACACTCCAACACCCCAAGTCCTCGCACCAGACCTGTGGCCCCAGGGGTCGCACCCGGAGGAGTTAGACGAGAGCACGCAGCTGCGACCAGCGTGTGAAACGTAACTCGAGGGTCATGAGAAACAGATTTTTCTGCGAGCGGTATCCTCCTCTGTCAACCCCCCACATTACTTAGCCACACAGTCTTCGTACTTAACAATGCAGCCAAATATATGTTGATTAAAACCCCACTTAAAAGTCTACTTTAAATACATCTGCTTGCTAAGAACAGATTTTAGTGCTCCGAGCTTCAAATGCGAAGATTTGTACGAGGGAACTCGATAGGAGTCTAACCACTCTCTTAGCAGAGCATGAATAAAACGTACACAGACTCTGATACCCCAAATCTTTTGTCATTCGAAAAAGTAAAATCATTACAAAAGACTGTTGTTTTCATGGTTTGAGTTGTAATCAATACCTAGAGTCTAACCATTGAGCAACAAGTTTTTACATGCTAATATGCAATGTAATCTCTAGAATAATCCAGGAAGACTTTAGCGTCCTTTCTACAGTCACCCCAGAACCAAGACTGCAGAAGCCCACGAAGAACTTACAGCCTGCCTGAGATCATCCCGCCTACAAACTGAGTTATTGCTTTGTCCTAAAAATTAGTTGTTTTTTCTTTTTTTCCCTATGAGGCTTTTCGGAAATTTACAGGATGCCCATACTTTAAATGTGTACAAAAAAAAAAAAAAGATAAAAATAAAGGTGCAAAGAAAGTTTAGTATTTTGGAATGGTGCTATAAAGTTGAATCTGTTGGTATTTGAGTGCATTTTTTTAATGTCACATAAGAGATATCGGGTGGCATGTGCTCAGAAATAACTATTCAAATGTTTTGTTTGAGGTTGAGAATGATAGAAAATCCGTTTTCATTGGCGAATGTGGCCTATTCAGAAACTAGTTACGCTGTTTTTGAAAAGTTATAATAGAGAATGGTTTTTTAAGGGGTGGATGAGTGGCTGGATGATACAGTGTAAGCTATTAACTACCTCTTTTATGGAAGGAATCTGGCCTTTGCCCTGAAATCCATCCATTTAAAAACTGTTGGAAATCTTTCATTTCCTGTCAAACCCATGGACCAATTCCCATTATCTGTTCACCTGCAAGGAAGCAGAGAAGGTATTATAAATGAGCCAAAAATGACAATCCAAACAACCTACCTTCTTCTTGCTGAGTTGTGTTTCACTTCTTTATCGGAGAGCTGGGAGCCCAGCCGCCTGACAGTTCCTGCCCTCCGTCCTCCACCCTCACCCCCGTCAGCACCACAGAGAACTTCTAGTCAGGCGAGCTTTCAAAACTGCCGAGACCTATTTTTGGTGATAGTATATAACCTGCTAAGATGTCTCCTTCTTCGTTAACTCAGCAGAGAGGTGTCGAGCACACACTGTGTGCCCAGCCCTGTTCTAGGCTCCCAGGAGTCACTCATGAGCAAAGACCCTGTTTACAATCACATGATAGGCTTTGGGGTCAGACGGTGACAGACACGGTTTCCAAATGTGGTGCTTATGTGTTGAGCACACGTAGTGCATTTTTGTTGACTGAAATCTAAGGCTCTAGCCTCTAGCTGTAGCTCCTTAGAATGCGGTGGGAACCGCTGTGGACTGAATATCAAGGAGACTGAGTCAAGGCTCAGCGCCAGGCTGACCTGTAAGTACTAGGAAAAACGGTCTCCGAGGCCCCCTCCTGGCCCCTAAAATGGGAGTCTGCGGCCTCTGGCTCCTTTCCTGCTCATGCTCATGTCAGGGTGCGTGTGTGTTCTGGAGTGGAGGGGACAAAGCCTATCATGGGACCCAGTGATGCCAGGCCGCTGGGTAAGCCCTTGGAAATGCAGGAATCGACCGAAACTCTACGAGAAGACCTTATCAAGGCCTTTTTTGTCCTTAGGTCCCACAGACCCTGCCGTGTGCCCATGCCCATCTAGCTCCCCGTCGCCACACTCCCTGCTTCTGTCCCCTGGTTCCCCAGTCCTGCTTTTGTTTGATGATGCTCCAACTCCTCCAAAACGCCACAGTCCAATTACCAAGTTAATTCACTTTGGGTTGTAAACATATGAAACCCTGAGGGGAAATTGGGGCAAGACCATCAACTGTGTTCTTCCTGAGTCTGATTTCAGGGACTTGAAGTTTTACCCCAGCTTTTTCAAAGCATATTCTAAGAAACGGAAGAGCGATCTCAAAAAACAAAAACCACCAAAAACTCTACATATTCTCCCCTTGGCCATCTGTAATCCATATTATTATAGTAAAGACTGAGAAGTCGTACAGAAAAGAAGCGTGTTTATCCCAAACATTTCCTGACTTGATTAACCTTGGAACCCTTTTTTTTCTCCTGTGAACTCCCTGCAGAGCTTTGGTAGATTACCCGCATTAGTCGAAGAGCCTGCCTCACTTCCTAACCGCCTTATTGCTCGCTCACCCAGAGTGCATTATACCTTAAACTGAAATGACGATGAAATCTTCTCTTGCTGTCCCTGTGACCTTGAGCCAAGGTACTTAAATTCTTTGAGCCTCAGTTTCCTGACCCATAATATGGGGTAATGCTGACCTCACGATTGGTGAGGATTAAAGGAGATGATTTTTTTTTTTTAAGATTTTATTTATTTATTTGACAGAGGGAGACACAGTGAGAGAGGGAACACAAGCAGGGGGAGAGGGAGAGGGAGAAGCAGGCTCCCCACTGAGCAGGGAGCCCGAGGCAGGGCTCGATCCCAGGACCCTGGGACCATGACCTGAGCTGAAGGCAGATGCTTAACGACTGAGCCGCCCCAGCTCTCCTAAAGGAGATGATTCTATAAAGACCTGGTAACCTGCGTGATCACTGTGTATTACCCTGGACACACAGACACACACTTCCTTTGGTGGTGCCCTCAAGCATGTTTAACGAAAGTGTAAAATCTCGCCTAAGAGACTATCTTCCTGTTTTCAGAAGCAGCCACACAGTTTGTGTGACTTTTTTGGTTTCAGTTTTCTAGTAAAAACCATAAAGGCTTAGTCAATTGACTGCCTGTGTCTAGCGGGCAAGGTGATTGCGCTTAATTTCTCTAACACAGGTCAGTTTGGGGACTTGGACATCCAGAGATAGTGGGAGACCTCACCTGTAACATCACAGGCCCGGGGGGAGGCATATTTGGAAGACAGTCGTGCACCAGGCTTTGTCCTTTCCTGCCCCCGAACGAAACAGTGGCTAGGAACATCTTCCGGGGGTCAGATGGAGCAGGTGGCTGACCGCAATGTTTTACTTTGCTGTTCGTTTTCATCTGGTGCAGAGAGCAGAGAGCTTTCCTGAAGAAAAAGAACTCTAGTCTTCACACTGAGCTGGAGATGGGCCACGTTTCTGTGGGCTACCAAAAAAGGAATTCAGGACGCTCTTCCTTTCCATGCGGGCTTAAGGTCAGGTAAATAAATGAACCTTGAGCTTTGATCTTCTGCATAAATTTGGTATTTAGATGGCCCAGGATCTGTATGGTCTACGCACTGTAGATTTTTCCAAAGACTTAAGGAACCTAAACTTGGATTCAGCCCCTTGAAGATATCCTTGTCCAAACAAAAGCAGTTTCTTATGGCAAAAACCGGCGGCATTTATAACACTGCTTCCTAGTAAGTGGTGATTATTTCACATTCGGATGTTTTTTGCACTTGAAAGAATGTCATGGCTATTAGTTGTCTTCACAGAAGCCTCGGTATAAAACTTTATAACATCCATTCTCCAGAATCGGAAGCATAGGCTGACACGCAAAGTAGTTGGAACCAAACTGAGACCTCCCCTTTCCAAGAATGTGTTTGCCTAAGAAATGTTTTCAGCTCTACGCAAAATCCAGAGGATCCAAGGACTTTTAAAAAAAGAAGCCATGGTGTGCATTGGCCACAGTTTGGGGGAGGGGGGGGTTCTTGTAAAACCTCATCATCAAGACATGATGTCAGATGCTCACTCTACATTTGTACCTCTGTTGAAAGGAACGTAGTCCAAATTTAAAACAAAATCTGCAAAGTCTGGGCGGTGCTCTGTCCTTGTATGACAAATTCTTTCAAGAGTCTCTCCTTACTGCGGTCTTCATAATCCATAGTATTATCTGTAGGTTTTGTGTTGAGATGCAGATGTAGCTTTGACCCTCTCCCGGGTGTAAGCAGCCCGTGTTACAGGTCTCTGACCTCTGAGGCTTTCCTGGGCCTCCCTCCTCATTCTCACGCCCAGTGAATTCCTACAGGCAACTCATGATTACATCCCTGCTGGACACAAGATACTCAACCAAAGACTGAGATGCCCAGGAGATGTCAGATTTTCTGCCCTTCCGGACCTTCAAGTATACTACCAAACTTGTCCTGGAATTTAAATTTCTTCAAAAAGTACTGTTGGGCCCATGGGCTTTCATAGATGACACTTGATGAGAAATTGGAATGAACCTAACCCCAGCTAGCTTTTAAAACTGAAATTCCTAGTCATCCAGGGAAGGGGCCTGTCCAGTAGGAACTGGCATGACATTCAGCCCTGTTATCTCAGATGCTCTTGGAAGCTTCCCTGGCTTGGTGGCTGTTAGAATATTCTGCCTACCAAATGACTTCTTTGGTGCCCCTGTCAGACAACATTTTGGATTTTAATTTCATAATCTTTTCTTTCCTCTATTCCCTTTTCATTCACCCATTGTGACTCGGAAGACACCTGAGGAATGGAAAGCAAAAAGGGACATATGGGGAGGACATGAGTTGCACGTGTTTGGATTATGGCTTTAAAAACACTTGTCTAAGACGAGAGGCTATTTGTTCCCATGGGGGAAGAAATGACATGAGATCTCCTGCACACTGAAGATCAATATACTTTTAGCATGATAAAAAAAAAAAATACCCATAAGTGCAATGCTTGTTTTGTTGGTTCAGTGTATTTGTCACCAAATGGTGTGAACATATGGCCAGTCCTTCTCTTGGCCATAAGATCTGAAGGGAAAAGACTCCTGATGGCGAGAAGCCATAGTGATTTATCAAGATGAGTTTCGATTCCAGAGGGAGCTTCGAGTGAAGGCCTCTCTCAGCCAACTTTTCCTGTGCAGGTCCCCTCTCCCCACATGGAACATTTGATGTCTGCTTTGGTGGGTAATAGTAGATTGGGATGCATCTGGAAAAAAAAAAATCGGGTTTTGTTAATTAGTGGAATTGCATCTTGGTGGGCCTTGTTTTCAAAAATTAAATTTGATATTAGTTTGGGGGCTCAGAGTACTGAGCAATCAAATCTTGATATGAACTGACATCTCTTCCCATCCACCCAGAATCTGTCTTTAAGGGCTGTTGTTAAATGGCGAGATCTTTAAGTGCCTGTAAATTATTTTCACAGTCTCATGCTTGTCTGGGGTATTGAACTTACATTTTTGGAGCACGCTCTTCAAAGCCTCCTGTCTGGCATCCCTTACGGAGGTGGGGGTGAGAAGTCTGTTGTTTTCTATTTCTCAAAAGCACACGGGAGACCCCACTTAGGGGGAGCCCCGTTGGGAGATTTCCCAGCACTCCCACTCCCATCATCCCTGGGAGAGGACTGCGTTCCCGACTCACGGCAGACGAGCCCCTGCTTCCACTCACCAGCCCCCTTCACCTCCAGGACAGAGAGCTTCTGACCCTCCGACCCTGCCAGGGCACGGAGTTGGGCATGACCCACCCCTGTACCCGTCATGGGGGAGAAAGAGCCAGCCTCTCAGGGGAGGAGGTTCCTGGGGTTCTCCCATGACCAGTCTCAGGACCCCACCTCCCAGTTCGCTCTCCTCCATGCCTCGTCTGTGTCGTTCCTATCAGCATAACAGTAGGCAAACCACAGTCTGCCATACAACGGGCATTTAATAAACAACGGCAGTCTCATCCCAAAAACATCCTGAGCATCCCATCGTCACGTGCCTAATTGGGGCCACGGGCCTCGGCAGGTAAGGACCATTCAGTCTGCTGCATGTTGCCGCGGATACAGGAGAGGAACCCAGCCCAAGTTGGCGGGGGTAACCTGGGAAGCCTTCCTGTAGGAGACTGCATGAGTTGGAATGGGGCTTAGAAAAGAGAGGTCATTCTTCCCCAGGCGTAGTGCTCATATGGCAGAGAGTTATGAAAGCTCTCTGGGCATTCTGGGACCCAAAAGAAACCCAGAATTGTTCAATTGCAGGTTTTAAAGTGGTCTGAGGGAGGCATTGGGGTGGGGGTGCCAAGAGGAGACTGGGGAGTTAAGCGAGGACAAGACCACAGGAGTCCTGCCCCCGCCGAGGAAAGCTGGCCTCGGTGGGTTACTGAAAGACTTGAACAGTAGTGAGATCCTCAGTTGGAACTAGATGGGAACCTGAGGAGCGAAACTAGCAGTGGGAAATCATTTGGGGTTCAAAGGATTCAGGCAAGGGGTGGTGAGAGCCGTGCCTGTGGGCTAAGAAGGATGAGCAGCCTTTAAAACATGGGACAGATCCCGGGATGTTGGGGACGTGAGGCCTGGTGGTTGGGTGGACCAAGGAGATGGAAGGGAAAGGCAGTTCCCGGCGTGGGTCACTCCGAATGGGGTCGCCAGCCTTCGAGGAGGGGGACCAGCTGGAAGCTTCCGGTAAGCGATCTGGTCGCAGACCAGTGGTCTCCAAAGATGTGCAACCCCTCAGATGTGGTGGGCTGCAGGCACAGGAGAATCAAAGTTGTCACCAGCTGACCCCGGGGTAAGGAGATAATCCTGGATCGCCCGGGTGGGCCCAAGGTAAGCGCAAAGGTCTTTAAAAGCAAAGAGGGAGGCAGAAGGGGATTTGAAGGTGTGACGCAGAGGGTCAGGAGGTGCGAGGACGCTGGCCTTGAAGATGGGGGAAGGGGCCGTGGGCCCTGGGGTGTGGGCAGCCTCCAGAAGCTGGAAAAGGCCAGGGCATTCCCCAGAGCCTTCAGAAGGGAGCGCAGCTCTGTGCCACCCAGATTCTAGCCCCGGAAGGAAGACCTCCCTCAGCCTAACGGCCACCAGGCCTGTCAGATGGTGTGTTTGTGTTGTTTTAAGCCACTGAGTTTGAGGTAGTTTGTTCCGGCTGCTGAGGAAGACGAGTTCAGAGGCTTTTTGAGTTTGTGGAGCGTGTGGGACATGCAAGGGCGGCTGGTTAGTGCCAGTGGGGCCCGGGGCTCTGGAATCCAGGGCCAGCATGCGCTGGAGTGAGGATCGGGATGTCTGCGAGGAGGCGGTTCACGGGGTCCCTGCGACGAGAAGTCCCGAGGGCTCTGCAGCGCTCAGAACGAGAGTGTGGAAGGGGAGAGCGGGACCCGGGGCGGAGGGACCCCAGGAGGGGCAGGCAGTGAGGGCCAAGGGCAGGAAGGACAGAAGCTGCTGGCCCCACGGTGGCAGCAGGCCTCTCAGGGGGAGACTGGGCGAGAAGGTCAAGGGCGCTGAGGGGGCAGTGTCACTGTGGGGGGCGGGCTGGCCTCCACCACCTGCTGACCTGCCGGGAAAGCCCCCCCAGGTGTGCCCAGGATACTCCCCCAAGATGCTGGCCCCTCCGAGGAAACGCTGGGGCGGGTCTCAGCTCGCGGATCCCCAGGGCGCACGACGGCTCACTAGCAGGCTGGCATCCTGCCTCTTCGCGTGCAGGCAGAAATCATCCTGCTTTGCTGCAAAAATCACTGCCCCGGGGAAACGCCATTCGCCAGTATTCCGAGTTCTCACCGTGGGAGTTCTCGGGTGGCATGTCTGCGTCTGCATCCTGGGCGGGGACACTGGCTGCCTCGAATCTTCGAGCACGGGGAGCTGATGGGAGAGCGCGGACTGCGTGAGGGCCTCAAGGCGCCCTGGCCATCGGGAGCAGAATGGGGGCGTGGACCCCCTCCTCCGCTCGGTTAGGGCATCCAGGCTGCAGCTGGAAACCCGACCTTGAGCCACAGGCTCCAGCACACGGCCTTAGGTGGGCCGGGCTCCAGACGGATCCCCAGTGTCTGTGTCCTGCCGTGCCCTGTGCTCGGGCCGGGTTCTGGAGCCATCGATGGCCCCTTGAGCTGCAGCAGGTGGCCAGTTCATCGTTTGATGGGCTCCTAAGGCCGGCATCCCCAGGGAAGCAAGAAGAGGGCCACCCCGCAACCCCCTTTGCTCTGCCAACTTCCTTTCTGGTGGCTCCATATTTCTCTGGAAGTCTCTTCTGGCTGCCAGAGCCTCAAGACCGCCTTTCCAGGCTATCGGAACGGCCCGAGGTGAGCACCTGGGTCTGCCGGGCCTTCTTTCACTCTGCATGCGACAGCCGGGGGCTCGGGAATGGCCCGTTGACAGGCCAAGGCAGGGTGCTGGGGCCCGTGGCCAGCCATCCGGGGCTCATCTTCCCGAGAGCTCCTACGAAGATGGACGACGCGGACTTCCTTGTCCGAAGTTCCTCCCTGGTGCGCACACGGGCCTGGCGTGGGTCCCCACTGACCCAGGGCCCCCCCCCCATCTCCCGTCTGCTCTGGGCGGCCTGCCGGGCCCATTCCTGAGTGCCCCCACCATCCCTCCTGGCCTACAGCTCCTCGTCCATCCATCTGCTGGGCATTGGCCAGAGCTTGGGCCCTCAGACAGACAGATGGATGGACGGACGGACAGCCGCCAGGGTCCTTTATCCTGCTCTCTGCTCAGCCATGAATTTCTGAGCGCTTCCTTCCACTTGCTCCCTCCAGTTCATTGTGTTCTTTATTTTCCTACTTCTTCATTGAAATATTTATTTTCATTTGTTTAATTTTGCAAAACACACTCAAGCGCTTGGTTTTCTCTCCAGAACGTGTCTTCCGCTCCGACGGTCGTCTTGTCATGATCGTCGTTCCTTGAAGACCTTCTCCCCACGGATGATTTGGGGGGCTGTCTTGTTTCTAAGATGTGTTTTTTTTTTCCCCCCCCCCCCCCGCCGTTCTTCCCTTCCCCATTGACCCCTCGTTTCCTCGCAGTGTTGTCATGGAAAAGGTCTTCTGTCACTTTTGTATTGGATCGTTTTTCTTGTTCCTTCCCCGCTCCGTTGCTTCCTCCCGGAGCCCCTGTCACGCAGGCCGCCCCCCAGCTACTCTGCCTTCTTGCCCTTTTCGTTCTGTCACCTCCCTCGTCACCCACACGGTCTCTTGCCTCCTTCTGAGAGCTCTGGCAATTTCTTGAGGTCGTCGTTCGGCTCCCGGTGCCGTCCAGCACGCTGTTCGCTGCTTCTGCGGAGCCGAGAAATAATGGGTCGTGAATGTGTTACTTCTAAAAACGAGATTGTAACATTTCAGAGGTGCAATGTTGTCCGCAGCCCCTGGCGCCCCCCCCCCCCAGCCCACCCTCCCTCCCCGGTGGCCTCCCAGAGGTCGTTCCTCACAGCCGACCTCAGGCCGTCAGGTGTTTTGGGGATGGGAAGCCTCACGGGCCGTCCGGGAGCTGGTCTCTTCGGTGGGGGGTGCCTGGCCCACTTGCCGGCAGCCCCCAAGCTCAGGGTGCCAGGACACAGGGAGGGGAGCCGCTATGTCAACCTCGGGGGCCGGGGACACTTTCCCTCCGGAGAGGGCGGCCGGGGAGTCCCGGCTTGCCCGGACTCCTTGATGAGAACTGCCAATCCCATGTTCCAGGCGACCCGGGACGGCGGGTCACCCCACCCCCAAACCAAGGGCACCTACTTGCTATTTCTGCCCAACAGGAGGGGCCCCCCATGCTGTCCCCCCACCCCTCCCCGCAGCCGGGCACTGGTGCCTCCTCCTCGGCAAGAAGATCTACTGGCACCTTTAAATGGCCGTAAGAATGTAGTCCTTCCCATAGGGAAACCTCCCCCCTCGTTCCCAGCCCTGCTTCCAGAGTGGGGCACCCACGACCCTGTCGGCGGCCCTCAGGCGGGGTCCCTCATGCGCCTCGCCCACCCCGTCGGCCTCACGGCTCAGGAAATGAAGCTACGTTTCCAGCTCGTCGAAGGCACTTGCTCTGTGTTCCATTCATCTTACCCTAGTTGCCGGGCTTCTGCGCTCCCACGGGGCTTCAGTCTGTGGGTTTGCAACTCACTCGGGGGCCGTTGCAGCGTCTCTTACACCGCATACGATTTATTCTCCAGCCTGTGGCTTCCTTCTCACGGTTGCTTACCTGGACCGTTTTCCCGGCCTGGTGCCGCATTTCCGCCCACAGAACCGAGTGGAGGGTCTTCACGGGGCCCGGCCCTCTCGCTGGCTCGGGGTGAGGCCGCCAGGGCGCCCGGCCCCTTCTTTCCTCGCCCAGTCCAGAAGGAGAGGCAGGCCGCCGCCGTCCCCAGTGTGCCCACGGCCGCACAGCTGCCCGCCGGCACCCCGTCTCCAGACGCGAGCGCGGGGGGCCTGGACGAGTGTGTGCTGGGCCGCCGGGGGTCACAGGTCCACCTCGGGGGGAACATGAAGGTCCTTCGAGGACATTGTTGCCAAAAGGAAGGTAGTTAAGTGATTGAGAAAACACCGGTTCATAGTTGTAAGTATGTTTTCTCATTAGCTTATTGCTCATTTATTATTTACTATTACAGAGGGGGAAAAATGCAGTATTTCTTCTTTCCTCCGTGGCATCGTGGGGCCCTCTGTGAGGTGCAGTTTCTCTGCCTCCCCCCCAGAACAAAGGACCCTCCTTCCAGGCCCTGCTCAGAGTAGGTGGAAGTACAGACCGGACACTGGGGAGGACCCCCATGGGGAGAAGCCCACGGAGGGCCAACAGGGGTGCCGTGAGGACGGTCTGACGTGACCCCAAGGTCATGAGCAGCTCCTGATCAGACCCAGGCAGGCCCCTGTGTGGAATACTCACTGCCACATGGGGGGTGACATGTGCAACATGGTGCCAGACAAATAGGATCCCATCGGCTTTGCACCACTTGTGAGTCTTCAGTCACCCCAACAAACCCAGAGTGTCAACAATGCCCTGAGAGCGGTGAGTGCCCCGCCCGCACCCTCGAAGCTTCCTGCAGCCCTGGGAGGAGTGGCAGTTCCAGCCAGGGCCCTTGTTGCCCCAACAGAACCCAACGTGGGCTCAGTCTCGCAGAAACGGCGTTTATCAGAAGGATACCAAGTGGCTCACGGAATCAACAGAAAGAGAAAACAGGCCCGTGAAGTGGGCAGGGACCCAGGGAGGGTGGCAGCTGGGACTGTCCCCATCCAGACCTTCCTCCCAGAAGCTCACTGAGGCCTTGGCCGGTGAGGACACTGACCAGTAGAAGCAACTGCGGCGTGGCGGAGTGGACCGAACGCTGTCCTCTGTGGCTCACTGTCCACGTGGCTCCCGTGGCTCGGCGGATGGCGGGTGGTAAGGAGCAGTACGGCTTCTGGGGGCGCTGATGCTTCGTTGGGGGGCAGAGTGGGTGGTAATGGGGGTGCAGGGGGTGCTCCTGGAGGGCGTTCGGGACTCCAGGTAGGTGCAGACTGTGTGGATGACATAAAATGATGGGGTCCCCTAATAAGGGAGAGAAAGCAAGTTGTCTGGGGAAGGGCAGTGGTGGGGGGGGTCCTACAGGACGAGAGAGTTCTGGCAGTGAGCGAGGACATCATCTGCAGGGCGTGCAGGGACAGACAGGTGTCGGAGTGTCGTGCAAGGATGAGGATGTTGTTTTTGACAAAGCGACACAAACATGCAGGCAGTCATTAGAGCCCATGACGGGCCTGTCACTGCGTTCCCTGACAGTCTTGCCAGCTTCTCATTTTCCTGGCCCCCCCCCCGTCACCTTTGGGGAGCAAGCCTGTCCTCGCGGCCCGAACTTTCCAGCCAGCAGAGCTAAGTGAGGACACGGGATCTCTGATTTTCAGTGTGCCTCTCCAAGAGAAGCCTGGTAAAAGCCATGAGAAGTTTCCGGAATGGCCTGGAGAAGAGCAGGTCAGGCCTGAAGGATGAGGACGGAGGCGGGTGCACGCTGCTGAGGAGCCGGGGTGGGGGGTGCAATTCCAGCAGGAGGACCTGGGCGCCCCGAGGGCCTTCAGCTGCTGGACCCCCCCACACACACACTGGGGAGCCCGGACACAGGAGCCGGGCTGCAGTGCTCAGGGCGGCGGGAGGAAGGAGGCAGCGCCGGTTCTGCCCTTGCGTGGGCCGAGGTGCGTTTCCTTCCTTTACAGAGCAGGGACTGATACAGCATGTCCATGAAATCAAAGCAAAGAGGAACCTGTTTTAGAGGCGGGAGAGAGCGCGCTCAGAGGAGAGGCCAAAGCCCTGAGCACTGGGGACATATGGCATTTGTCAGTCAAACGCAGAGCAACCTTCAAAAAGCCATTAGAAGGCAGCCCCATGCCGTCTCGGCCATTTGTGCCGGCTGATGGCTCCCCTGTCCCGCAGGCCCCACAGACGCTCGGTTTCTGGGACTAATTAGCCTTCCAGAGGGCAATCAAGGGCCTCTGCTGGAACTTTCTTAGGAACTGAGCCGTTAGATGGCTTCAAACGGACACCACTAGAAATAGGCAAAAGCCCAGTAAACGGTGGCTCCCTCCCTGACCGGGCCGGGCTGCTCCCTCAGCCCACGGCCTGGTGGCACCAGGCCACCACCCCCCCCCCGCCCCGCCGCAGGCCCGTCCCAAGCCCAGAGATGCCACCACCATCTCCCCTAGGGGTCCTCTCCCTCCCACAACATTCCCCAAAGTCCACCCTTCCTCCTCACCGCATTGTCCAACCTGGCATTTCTATCTGGAACCATCTTCAGAGCTCCCTGAGGGCAAGAATCAGCCTGTTTTGCTCACAGCCGGGTCTTCAAGACTGGGAGGCTGCCTGGCACAGAGCACCTTGCTAATGTGGCCAAATGCGTGAGTTTTGTCCCAGCTGAACTAAGCCCGTCAGGTTTCCTTTGAAGAACATACTTCTAATAGGGCAGATGTATGTATTTCCTCTTGTTTTTAACGTGATTTAGATTCAGGGAGAATTTGGTCCCTGAATTTTCCTTCTCTAAGTCTTTTCCTTGTGGTCTTCATCCACCTCCTAGGAACGACGTCAAAGGGGGTCCATTGGAAATGCCAGCTGCTGCCAAGGCTCGGGCTGCCTGTCTGTGCCTTAACTCTGACGTGCCCTCTGGGTTGTCTACTTATTACCTGCGCCTTCCACACCGCTGTCTCGTCCTGCAGGGGCCACGGGCGCCCACCCGGCACTGCGGGGCTCTGGGGGGGGCACGCCCAAAAGGACGGCGTCCGCTGAGCCCCTGACCCTGGAGCTAGGGGCTGAGATGGGGAGCCGCAGTGAGCAGGTCACCCCACAAAGCCTTGTTCCCTTCCCTCCCTGTACCCTTCCTTCCACCATCCAACCTCCCTCCTAGGTCCATGTCTTGAAATGAGAGGTTGAAAATGTGTCCCACTGTAGAAATGTTGGAGAGTATGGAAGCACAGAGATAAAAATGAAAAATAAAAGTTACCTATAATCCTGGCACCCAGAAATATCTTTCATAAAGGGTTCAATTTTATAAGCAAATCCTAACATGTATCATAGCACGAGCCTTTTCATGTCATTAATTTTTCTAAAATGTGAATCTTAGTGGCTGCCTAGGGCTCTATTTATTCCACCAATCCCCTATTGTTGGACATTTATGTCTTTTCCAAATTTTCACCGTTGTAAAAAATGCTGCAGTGAACATCCTAGGAGGTAAATCTTTGTGACTAGCTCTAATTCATTCATTAAGATAAATTCCTAAGATAAATTCCTATAAAAACAATATGTCAAGTGGGCTGAGTATATTTAAAGCTCTTCGGACGCGTCCCCCAGGGACGCTCTGGGGAAGTCAAGTCACTGAGAACCTCGATGGAAGTGCACAGAAGGGCCAAGCCCCTTGAGCCCGGCCAGCACTGAGTGTCCACTCCCCCTCCAATCTGAGAGACCGGAAAAAAAGAATTTTTTTTAGCGTTTTCTTTTCACTTCTTCGTCATCAAGATTGGACTTTTGAAAAATATGCTCTTAACTCATCTATATTTTGTGTTTTAGAAAATTATTTGTATCCCTTGTTGACTTTTCCACCAGAATATTAATTTTTCATAAAAATTGAATCTGTAGGAGTTATATTCATAAGAACAAAAGTCTTGTGTCACTTCTTTCCCTTTTTTCTCCCTTAGTTTTGTGTTTCTGCCCTCAGTCTCTGTCGGCAAGGTGAATTGCTTGGACCAAATGACCTCTTGACCCCCAAGGTCATGTCAAAAAGCTCAGAGCTTCCTCTCTATCGTCCCCCTCCCCTTCTTAGGAGCCGGCCAGGTCCCCAAACTCAGCATAGCAGGGGCGGGGGTGGGGGACACTTGAGTTTCAAATGTCTGCCTGGGTGAGGTGTCACACTTGAATAATCCAGGTAGGTCACTACCGAGGCCCCCCTTTCCTGGGAGGGGTCCAGGCCAGGGTCTCTGGTTGGCGCCGGGAACCTGGGTGAGGGCCGTTCTCAGTGCGGCCCAGAGCCGTCATGAAGGCCGACCTCCCCTCACTACTGGCCCAGGAAATTCTAAGGCCACCCGATGGACTCCGACGCCGACGCCAGTTCTGCGACATGGAAGAATTTATTTTTCACTGAGAAAAGGAGATTCCCGAGCAATAAAAGCCCTTTCATAGACACACACACACACACACACACACACACACGCGGGCCCCTGTGGCACGCAGAGATCCATGGGCGTCACGGCCCACGAGCACCCCGTCCCCCCTTCAGAGGCGGCCTCCAGACGCCCCGCTCTGAGGCGCTCGCCCACTGAGGCCGGCCGCGTCGTGTCAGGCCTGTGGGCCCCAGGAAGCCGGCCTGCGGGGGCCCCGGTGTCTGTACGCGGAACGGGGCTTCTGCGGGAAGACTCTCCCCCCGTTGGCCATTGTGTGGCCCTCCGGGCCGGGGGCCAGAACGTCCCGAAGTGGGGGTCCTCAAGGGCACGGGAGCCCGATTCACAGCACCGCTTCTCCAGACCAACAGAAAACAGGCAAACGTGGTCTAGGAACCGCACCCGCGAGCTGTCCCGACCCGCCCACCAGCGCCGCCGCGCCCACGCGTGCGCACTGCACGCGTCCCGCAGACGCCCGGGCACGCTCGCCGGCTCCTCCAGCTGGTGTTTTCTGCTCTCCTCCAGCATGAGAACAGCTGTGCTCCTGGGACAGGTGAAGCCCAGGCTGCAGCCAAGGGGTCTGGGGCGAAAGCCGAGAAGCTGGACCCCCGGCGGCGCTGTCGTTTGTCTGACACGCCCAGAGCGGCCACAGGGAGCTGGCTGGGACGGATGAGGGCTCAAGATGTGGGGCCCGCGCTCCTCGGTAAGTACGGGCATCAGGGCTCCCAAGCGTGGGCCTGCCGACGACCAGCCAGGCTGCCACCCGGCCCTGGCCGCCTCGATCCCCAGATGAGCCTCCTTAACACAGGGCCCCAAGTCAGATGCTTCATGTCAGGCTCAGGGTCAGGGTCAAATCCCCCTTCCACATGCCAAGAGGCAGTTCCTAAATTTCAAAGTGTGGGAGGAAGTAGGTCCTTCTGGAGAGCCGCAGACTCAGGCTGGGGAAGCAGGGAGAGCCCGGGGCTCCGGGGAAGGGCCAGGAACAAGGTTGTGGAGGGTGGAGCTATTCCAGAATGATGGCTCATTTTACAAACACATGATTATCAAGGTTCAGAATTGTCAGCTCCCGGGGCTCCTGGGATGGTTCTTTTGAATAATTCTTCACATTTAAGAAAACCCAGTTTTCCCAATTTCACATGTGCATAAATGGGAGGGGGGTGGGTGCTTTGGAGTCAGAAAAACCTCGAGCAAATGAGACTTTCACCTCCAGGATTCTCAACTGT
Organism: Neomonachus schauinslandi; assembly: GCF_002201575.2. NCBI lineage: Eukaryota > Metazoa > Chordata > Mammalia > Carnivora > Phocidae > Neomonachus > Neomonachus schauinslandi. Next base: position 10,432,202 of record NC_058410.1, on the reverse strand, counting down.
GAATGGGAACTCTCATAGAGGTCTTCGATTAAATGAGGTGATGTTTGTGAGGTTCTTCGCTCAGGGCTCAGAACGGCAGGAGCGTGGTAACTAGTCACCCTCTCCTCCTGTTGCCTGCGAACCAGGACCTGGGAAGCACCAGGGGCCCGGTGGTGAGGTCAGGTCACCAGGGCGGGACTGGACATCTGGCAGGGCCAGCCCCCTGACAGTGGACGCGCAGAGGGGCAGGTCAGCTCCTGGTCGAGCAGGAGCGAATTCAATACGAAATAGGGCAATTAGTCAGATCATTATAATCATGACAAAATATGATTAGAGATTTCAGGCAAAGTGATCTGGGAGTCCAAGGAAGGAGTCAGCTGTTTATTATTTAGACATTTATAGTGTGTATCTTATAGGTATTACATATTATATAGATATGCCTAGAGTATGATTCATAGATGATAGGTAGGTAGGTAGGTAGATAGATAGATGATAGATAGATTAGATAGATAGATGTCTACTGTGCACCAGGAGCTGGGTATACAGTGCAAACAAATCAACTTGGACGCTGCCCTCAGGGCTCCTCAGTGAAGTAGGGGAGACAGACAATGAACAAGAAGACAAATGAAAATAATAAGTTACACGTGGGAATATGTATTATAATAAAGGAAAAAAATCTCAGTCAACACAACAGAAAATAACGGGAGGTTCTCATGTTGGTGTATCAGAGAGGGTTTTCTCTGAGAAGGTGACCTAGTCAAGCCACCATGGGAAGTGGGGACAGGGTCAGAGGGAGCCCTGAGGTGAGGAAGAGCCAGCCGGGAGGGACTGCGGGAGCCCGGGCAGAGCGGTGCCCGGGGCGGGGGGGTGTGCCCAGCACCCATTCCTGGAGATTGTTGTGTGTCTCGGGAGAGGCCACCTCCTGAAGATCCAGCTCAGATGCCCCGTGACGTGGATCTCGAAGCTTTCTTAACTCCCCCATCCTCTAGATCACAGCTACTGGTCTCCTGGCATGTACTTCTTCTCCTTCCTTCACGGTACATTTCCTGTGGCTGTCTGGGCGCTCATCTGCACCCCAAGTCTTCATGCGGCAGCCTTACATGTACTTAGCTTTGTGGCTCTCCTTGAACATCCGTCCCTACAGCCCCTTTATTTCTGCCTCCGCGGGCCCGATCGCCCAGCTGTCTGGTCTCCATGGCGACGAGCCCCTCTAATGGATGTTCGGTTCCTCTGAGGTCATGCCCGCTGCCTCTTGTCACCTCCCTGCCTGCACAAACCCCTCTCTCACACACAGTCTCTTCTGCCCCCAAATCACCCAACACACACCCATGGTCTAGTTTCACCTCCCAAGATTCATTTCCCCCTTGTTTGTTTCTCCTGTTTTCTACCCAGTTTTAAGGGTGTCAGAGACAGCTTACTTGAACCTGCGCCGATCTGCTCTGGATCCTGGCCTCTTGACAACGGGGATTGGGAATGGCCCGGGGTGCTGATCCCCTGTGCAGAGGGGTGGGTGCCATGGTCCGGCCAGGGATGGTGCTGTTCTGTGCACTATCTGGAAGGGCCCAGCTGCAGTGTTGAAATCTCCATGCAGACACTTCCTAGGTGCATTCAGTAAATAATTCCTGAGTGCCCACTGTGAGCCAGGCCCTGGGAATTCGTTGCTGGACCATATAGTCTCTTTCTTTGTGTAGCCTTTGGGCTGGTGGGAATAGGGTTGCCACATTTAGCAAATAAGTATATAGGATGCCCAGTTAAGTGTGAATTTCAGATAAACAACATTTTTTTAATGCAAGTATCAATATTTGCTGTTTATCTGAAATTCATATTTAACTGGGCATCCTATATTTTATCTGACAACCCTAAGTGGGAAAGAAAGAAAACAAATAAGGAAATATGAGAATAAGATAATTCCAGGATTCTGGTGGGTGCTGGGAAGAAAAAGCCAACGCTCTGCGAGAGCCTCCCCAGGTGCCGACTGGATGGTTAGGGATGGGCTCCCGGAGTCCTGGGGAATGGGAAGAAGCCTCCATATCCAAAGCCCAGGGGCGAGCATTCCAGGCAGACAGAATAGCACATGCAGTGGCCCTGAGGTCAGAAAGAGTCTGATGTGGTCCTCAGCCAAACAGGCCAGTGTGACAGGATAGAGGGGCCAGCAAGCAGGTGTGTGCAACTTGAATTGATGACATAATAGACCTGGCCACAATGAACAGGTGCTCAATAAATTGTAGCCATTATATATTGTTATTCATAATTATGATTTTTAAAATTCAGGCCAAATATCAGCTCCAAATATTGTGTGAAACACTTCTTCAGTCACTCAACTGCCATATTTATCCTTTCTATAAAGAGGCCATTTCAGCACATATGCTGCTGAATACAAGCCAGCCGGCCGTAAGATACTTGCCTATACATCCAAAACTTATCTGAAAAAATTAAGATGCAGAACGTTGTCTGAATTCCTATTTTTCAGCATAAGATGTTAAAATGTCAACCAGAACCCTCCCCCCACCCTGAGTGTCCCTAGGAAAGTTGTAAAACACTTTACAACTTGTCAGTCAGCAGTGACCTTGGGCTTCCACTCACCCCTTTGCCCTCCCCTGACACCCCATATCTGCTGCGTGATTTGGAGCATGTCGCTCGACATCTCTGAGAACTGGTTTGCTCATCTGCAAAGCAGCGGTCATAATAATAAGGGGTGCAAAGTGCAGAGGGTCATCTGGAGGATCCAGTGAAATCACGTCTAGGTGTGTGTGAGGCGTTGGGGGCCACGTGAAGGAAGCAGGTCTGATTGCGGTTTCTATCCTAAGCGTCCCCGTGGCCACCTTCCTCACTAGAAAGCTGAGGAAAGGGAGGCCCAGGATTCCCAGCAGGCCAGGAAAGTCCTCTTCCTGCTTCATGTTCCCGTGCAGGTTGCTTTAAGCCTGCTGAGGCGAGGGGATGCGATTTAACAGAACTCGTCATAAGCACTGAAGTCAGATTTAGTGCAGGGACACGTGTCAGGCGAAATGTCAGCAGACGGCGTTGAAGGGAGCCATGACTCACTCCTCACGTGGGGCCATGATGGAAAGCACTGGCCTTCCTTAGCAACTCAGCCCCGGCTTGTGTCCCAGGGGCCCCACAACTGGGATGGGAGCGGGGGCGGGGGGGCGTCTGGCTCCCGCAGAACCTGCTGTCAGTGGGACCTGGTGACCAGCAAAGCGGCCCAGGGGCCTCCCATCTCAACTCTACACCCACGTGAGTCTCGGCTTTCTCCCGTGCCACAGAAGGCCGGGGGCAGAGCCGTCCGCGTCACAGTGAGGTGGTGTGGCTTCACCAGCCGGCCTATGGCTGACCCGCTTGGCACAGCACGCGGAACACAGAAACTTTCACGGTAGCCCAGGGCAAGGCCGCCACCACCTTCAAGCCGTCTGCCTTACTGGGGAGGGGCCGGGCATGAAAGCTTGATCCCTGAGTGTGAGTGTCTGTGCGCAGGTGGCCACGATCGAGCCCACATATCTGAGCCACGGCCACAGAGGTCCCCACGGGTCCCCGAGGCCCCAAATCCTTTCCTTCCCAGTTGCAGAGGCCCAGCAGCCCAGGTCAGCCGCTCAGCCCTCCGCGCTGTAATTCTGTCTTCAGTCTTGCCATCCTCAGCGTGGACCACGGAGCCCCGCAGGCCGGAGGCTGGGCCCCTGCGAGGACGCGGGCGGGAGGTGGGGGAGAGCGTCCCCTGGGAATTCGAGGTGCAGCCACTTTGCAGCGGTGGGAGCCACCCCGGGGAGGAGGGTCACCTTCTATTTTCGCTGCACTTCAAAGAAAACTTTACATTTTAAATTAACAGCGTGTCCACTGCCAGTATTTGTGGTTACTACCTGTAACGTAAATCTCTTTTAGAGATGTGTGAGAACAGCATACATAATGAAATATCCACATGTAACTTGATTTAAAGTGGCTTTTCATTAATATAACAAATGAAGTGTACCAAAATTTGAAAGTATATTCCTTTGGGCCTAATTAAAATACTGAACAAAATACATGTATATGTATATTTTAAATGAAGACATTCGGCAGCCAGAATTAGCTACAAAAATTAATTCAGATCGAAAAGTGCACCGTGAGTACATTGTTATTATTAACATAGCCAATCCCCTGCCCCGAGATATCTCAAATAATGTGCATCTGATTTAGTGCCTGCAGGAGGTGACAAGTGGGCTTTGCTTTAAAAATACCGCATTCCCCACAGTGGCTTGTCCCACGGGTGCTTTAACGGCGCTGCCTTTTGGTCGGAGGAGAATTTTCCGTGCCCCTCTGAAGGCAGCGGGGAGCTGGGATCGCCTCTGACGGCAGACCGCTTCCTTGGCCCAGCTTGTGTGTGCAGCCCGGACGGTGGGCCTCTGCCGTGGGAGGGCATGACCAGAGCTCGGGAACGAAGGGGCTCTCTTTAAATGGACAGCAGCCTGGGTGGGCACCCCGCTGGCGTCCGGGAACAGGTCCCTGAGCATGGCCTGAAGACACAAGAAAGGGCTGGAGGAGAGCGATGAGAGGAGCCGGGGAAGAAGCAGTGGCTGGTGTGGAAAAGCAGACTGGTTCCACCACGGGAGGCAGGGCAGAGAGTTAAAGCAGCCTTTGCCACGACCCTCATCCCCAACTCTTCGGTGGCAGTAAACTAAGGGGTGCACTGGAAACCCAGCGAGTGGTGGTCCCCAGGCTCCAGGTGGGACTCCGGGAGCTTGGGCGGGGAGCGGCTCCCTGCTGACAATTTGGGCCAATGGCAGAAGATACCCCAGAGGCTGGGCCACTGACCAGAGAGACCCCTTTGTCCACGCACGTGACCCCTCAGCCGTCTGGGACAGTGACTTCGTACCGTGACCCTCTAGATGGGGAGGGGCCTCTACCCTTGGCAGGAAGTCCAGAGGACCAGGAGAGCCCAAGGGGGGAATGGCAAAGTGCTTGTGTTAGCACACGTGTGTGAGGAGGAAGCTAGAGAAAGGTGGACATCCTCCAAACAGGGACCGCGCCGATGCTGGCTGACTAGCGACCTAGAACTCCACTGGCGGGCAGGCCGTGTCACCCCCTCTGTTCTTTACCTCTACGTGGAGACATCAGTGGTATCTAGTCTCTTAGGACTGATTGAGGATCGGATTAAATACTCCATATGAAGGGTTATTCTTCAGAGCTGTAAGTACTTCGTAATCGTTCATCACTGTTCTCGTTATCGTGTAAGTCACTGGCTCGTACTGAGGCCCCCGGGGGGACGTGAAGTACAATAACGATAACTGATATTTGTACAGCACTCTATCACTTACACCTTCCTCTCACCCACCGTATCTCCACGACACCTGTTCCCATGGTGATGGGAGGACCCAAGCCCCCAGGTCAAATCTCTCCATTTCCAGGTGATTTGTTGGAAGGCTTCCATCAAAAGCTCTTAAATATTAAAATATTCCACTGGAAGCCTAGGAACAGGCACATAGTAAAGACATCTGGGTTCATGGGACTTCTTAGATCTTTAGTTGTCATGCATGGCCTTTTGCATTTGAAGATGCTATGTCATTTCGCATGAGCACGAGCTTAGGTAAAGACAGGCTGGCTCCAAGAAGAGGTTGCAGGGTGTGGTCAGCAGAGTTCACGTACTTGGACTGCTGTTGTTTTATTCAACTAACATAAATGTTCTCCATGAAGAGGCCTAAAGAGCTTTCCCCTCCTGCCTGGCAGCCGTCCCATCTCCCAGCTCGGCAGCACTCAGTAACACCCTGTGACTCCAGGAGCACAATCTCCCAGGAGTCAAGGTCCAGAGATGGGGTCAGATGGGAAGTGGGGCGGGGAGGGCAGGAATCTGCCTATTCAAGGAGATTTTGAGGAGAGGTCGAGGTGGAAAAGTTTGGGCCTCTTCCGTCCTGAAAAGCAGGGGTGTGATCCCAGCTTTCAAAGGCTGGGAGGGAAGTGGGCTTGTGTTGCAGGAGGGGACTAGACTTTGTCCCAGTGTGTGCACAGGAAGTCCTGCTCACCTCTGGGTAAGGGACTCCAGAAGCTCATTGCTTCCCAAGAAGTGAAGGAGACAAAAGACAGAACTGGATGGCAAGGGATCTCGGATCAGTTTAACGATCCACGAGAGGGGGTGTCTAAAGGGCAGAAGACTGGAAGGGATGTGTCGGCTTCTAAACGGCCCGAAGGAAAGGCCCAGGGAGCCCCCCAGCAGGGGCCTCAGGACACTCACTTGTTCCCAACTATGGGTGCTCTCATGGCCCCTTGCCTCTGCATTTGCTGTTCCCTTGCCTAGAACACCCTTCCTCTTGCTTGTGGCCTCCAAGACTCAACCTTCACTGAACATTGTGTGGATCTGAGTGACATTTCAAGGAGAGGATTGGCAGGATTTGGATCAGACTGAATTTGGTGTTGAGAGAGCAAGGAAAAGAAAGATGTCCACCCAGGACAAATGTTTTTGCTGTCGAAGTGCTTGGGGGTTGTAGCTATTGCAAGTAGTGGGGACACCGGAAAGGGGGACGGGTCTGTGAAGGGGGAGATGCTCTTCTTCCTTTGTTGACAGGGTGGATTTTCCTGTCAGCAATACTTAGTCATGGAAGATGGCTGAAGTCACCAGGAAAGGACACTCTGAAGACTCAGGCCTGGGGTGGTGACCTGGAAATCACTCGGGGTGCCAGGGGCCAGAACTGGGCCTAACGGGGAGACACTCAGGCACGGTGGGGAAGTAGGCCAGGTGTGGGGGTCACCAACAGGATGAGGGCACAGACCACCCTGGCCTCTGGCAGTTTTAACCTGGTCACATCAACTCTGGCTTTCTTTCCTGCTCTGGAAGGGAACCCAAAGCTCCAGGATTCAAAATCTTCTGCCACTGTTCAAATGTAACAGTGGAGGGGACAAAAAGCCTTCCTTAGCCCTTGGAACTTGCTAGTTGATGGCTTTAGGTAGAGCCCTAGAGTGGAGCTGGGATGTACCGAACGCTGCGAAGTGGGGGGTGGTGGGGGGCAGCCCCCAGCCTTCAGTTACCAGAAGAAAACCGGATTCGGCCAAGAACTGAGGCCCCCGGGGTACGGACCTCCTCGGCCTTAGGCCCCCTCCTCTGCTTTAGGTCGCAGTCCGCACAACAGGCCACGGGCATCCTCAAGTGGGGCTTACAGGCCGCTCCTGAGCAGGGCAGAGGGCGGGAGAAGGAGGAAAAGGCCCCCTTCCCGGGGGTATAAAAGCGGGCAGGGCTGGGGGCGCCCCACAGCAGGAGAGGAGGAAGGAGGGTTAGGGTCAGGCGAAGGCGCACAGCCAGGAGCCCCTGGGAAGCCAGGCCTGCGGGGGATCGGGCGGGGTTGGGACCCGGGAGACGGGACGCTGGCACTCCCGGGTCGCTGCGGTGGGTGGCCTTGGGACGACAGACGCAGGCCGCGGCCCCTCTCGCCGGTCTGGGGTCGGTGGTCCGGCTCGGCCCCCAGTCGGGGCGCGGTGGGCGCTGCCGGGGCCCGGGCGGAGCGCAACGGGGACCCGCGTGCAGGGCGCGCCCCCAGGTCGCCTGCCAGCGAGGAGGCGGCGGCGGAGGGCGAACGCGCGGCGGGCACAAGGGCTCGTCCCCGCGGGGTCGCCCTCCCTGGGGCCCACGCACGACTCCGACCTCTGCCCGAGACTGAGCGGGCGCTGAACAACGCAAACCTCCCGCCCGCGAAGGGTTTGCTGCTCCCGCAGACGGCAAACGGCCCCCCAAGCCCGCGGTTCGGGGTACAGCGCCCCCCCTCAGAGCCACGACCCTGCGGGGTGGCCGCGCGCGCCTCCGCGCCAAGGTCCACGACGGGCGTCCCCGCGCCTCCCTTTCCTCCTCCCGAGCGGTCAGCTCTGTGCGGACCGGGGCCGGGCCGCGGTGGACGGACCCAAGCCCTCTCCGATCCCCGTCCCCAGGGCTCAGGGAGCCCAGGCACCACCTGGGTACAGGTGTGTCGGGGGTACTTCCGGTCACGAGCAGAATCGGGGCCGCCCCGGGCCATTCAACCGCTAGGCGAGCCACGCGGGAGGAGTGCGCCTTTCAAACCAGCGCCCCCCGCACCCCCTCCCCCCCCCCACCCCCCCACCCCCGCCACAGGCTGGAAATTGGGCGGCGCTGGTTCCACAGGCTTGTGCCCTCTCCTTGGCGCTTTGGTGCACATTGGAAAAGGTGCCCCCTGCGACAGTCACGTCCCAGGGCAGCTGCTGACGGGCGCCAGGCCCCCAGGTGGTTGCTCCACTCGGTGCAGGCTGAGTAATGATCCTCGGGGTGGAGGGGCACGCAGAGGTGTGAGCATTCCGTGTTAGCCTGCGGTCCTAATTGGAAGTGGATGTTAAAGATGAGAAATTCAGTTTTGTAAAGTGAAATATCATGGATTTAGAGTCTCAAACCCACCCCTAGCCTTTGGTATTTGACTATCTTTATCCTTGGCACTGTGTGATTCCCATGTTTCAAAGAAAAGAACTTTAAAGGTTCATAAAGCTCCAAAGATTTCAAATAGCTCTTTTAAAAGCACTTTGATGGTTTAAATGCAGACACATGAATTACATATCTCTTAAATTACACACGGTTTTAAATCTAAGGGAAAATGTCTTAGGCAAGATGGATTGGAGTTTTGTCTTGTGCAGGTAGTTTTTTTTTTTTTTTTTTAAGATGTTCCTAACATTCAGGTTGATGGTGGGAAGAAAAGAGACAGGAGGCATTGGGTGAAGGATGCCCAGACTTCGTGCCTCCTGCCCCCATGGAGGCTCTCAGCGCAAAGACACACCCACTGGGCCTTCATGTTCTAGGCAGGGGCAGGGACATGGCTATATATGGCTGCTGAAGGGCCATGGATGAGCTCCTCCAGGGAGGGACTGTTTCCACCTCTTCATGCCTTCTCCACGCAGATCAGTGGTGAATGAATGAATGAATGATACAAAGAACAAATGGATGTAGTGATCATATCTCCATTCTTGCTACATCTGCAGCTTGCCCATGACCTAAAGTGATTGATCTTTTCAATGTCCCCAGATCAAGGCTTCAAGAAACCACTAGCAACCAGAGGCCCTAACCTAGGAGGGGAGGCAGTCTGGTATATGGTGAGCTCAGGCTGTGGAGTCTGGCTGCATGGACTTGAGTTCCTGCTCTGTCCCTTATTATCTGGGTGATCTCTTTAATCCTCAGTGTCCTCATCTATAAAATGAGATCATAGTGGTCCTTCAGTCAGTGGGTTGTTGTGAGGATTAATTTAGATACAAAGGGCTTGGCTCACAGGCACCGTTAAGAATAAATGATAATGGGTGATGGTGGTGGTGATGGTGGTGATGGCAGTCACCCCTCAATCTCTCTCACCCATACAGCTATGGCAGCTGATAGTCTTGCAGGGTGGCGGAATTACCTCTCTGCCGACCCCAAGAGCATCCCCTCCTCCCAGGCCTGCGAGATCCCCTCTGTTGGTGAAGTGAATGTGCAGAGAGGCAGACTCTCCAGTCCTGAGTCGGGAACTTTACTGGAGTTTCTACAGCTGCCAAGGAGTCCCTGAACAGTCTTGGCCTTGGGCATGTACAAGACATGGAAGAAAAGACAAGAGTTCTTTAAACTATTTCCTAGAACAATAAACTTGGTGATGAGATTTCCTTACAACAGTTTTTGGAAGACAGCTTCTAGGGGTCACAGGTCTTCCAGAGAGGCAAAAAATATTGGTGAGCAGGCCCTGTGGATGGACCGTGTCTATCCAGACAACTTCCCCTCTCCAGCACTTCCCTGAAGCCCTTTGCCCAGAAAGAAAAGTCCCCTTGAGCACACCTCACCCCCACCCCCTTCTTGGTCGCTCTTCTGCACCCCTGACTTGACAAGATGCCTGTTCTTGTTTATTTGGTTTGTGTACTTGCTCCAGATTTTGTTCATTCATCTGGCTCCTGTGCCCCACTTCTGGCTGGGATTATAAGGCTCTGGAGGACAAGGTCCCTGATTTGCTTCCTCAAGTGTCTCACAAAGCCCTTAGTAGAAGCAGAGGGCCCCCCCCCCATATTCAGCATCTCCCATATGCCTAGCACCATGTGGTACACATACTGGGTGTTGGCTCATGCCTGCCGAGTAGACAGATGGCCGGGGACAGAGGTGAGGGTGCATCTTATCTTCTCAAGGCAAGCTCTGTCCTTGTCTTTCCCGACTCACGTGGCCCCAAATGCTGTGTGCTCGGGGCCATAGCTATGTCAAGGTGGGACCATCGGAAGCCACCACGTGACGTTCCTCTGGAGGTGAGCCCCCCAGCCACTCCACGCATGCTCCTGGAGATCTTGCCTTCTCTTGCTGAGAAACTGTGTGATTTTAAGTAATCTGTATTATTAGATTTTTCAGAACGAATCCTTCAGCCCGTCAATTTTCTTTCCAAACTCAGAAATGCTTCAAATCTCAAAACCCTCCACATCAGAACGTGCGGTTCAAAGTGTGAACCCCTGCTTTTCCCATGTGATTCATCGTGGGTTCGGGGCTGCAGGGGTGGAGATGGAGCCAGAAAGTCCCAACAGAGCCACCATCACCCTAATCTCTCTCCATTACGGAAACGGATGGCAAGACGGGCATTACTGCGCCTATAAATCAGTGTGGCGTTCTGGATAATCTAATACATTTTTCAAGTGCTGTTCTCTCGCCGTTTGGCATGCACGGAACTGCTCAGTTGGCACAACGTTTGCAATCAATCTCTCCTGCCGGCTCCCCACATGGCCTCGCCACCTCCTCTGAACCTTCCTAATATTTTATACATAAACCAGTTTGGAGTCACGGGGCATTCCAGCTAGTAAATGCTCTGAAGATCCATCTTTATGGACTAGCAGCCCAGCCTTGTAGCGTCTCAGCTTCTCAAGATGAAAAGGAATTTTATTTGGTGTGTTAGGCCACGCGGGGAATGGCTGCGGGCGGGTTGCTAGGTTCTATTATTATGGTGTGTGCTCTTCTCCAAGGAGGATGAGACAAGGCCGGAAAGAAGGCCTCCCGGGTGGGGCCCTCAGACAAACGACGCTCTTCATTTCCCCTGTTATTCCCGGACCCTCCCAACAGGGCGTCAGAGGCTCCCCGGGATCCCGGGGAATGGGGATGGCGAGCTCTGAGGACCAGCCTGCGGCCCGCAGGTCACATGACTGCATCCCCGCCCCTGGAAGAGGGACCAGGGATCCACTAAATTAAGACAGCTCTTGAGGGAGGGGAACAGCCCCCCCGCTCCGGGGGGGAAAGAAAATAGTGCAGTTTCATTTGCTTTAAAGCACAGCCCCATAATAAATGTGCACAGCAAATGTGCTGAGCAAACACCTTGGCGTTCATCAATATGCGGGGGCTGTTTATTGCCTCATAAACTTGGAAGCAAGTGATATTGTCTCTTAAATCAATGGCTCTGTGGACAGCCTTGGCGCTCCACGAGAACAGGACATCCAGGCCACGCGGCGCTTAAATTAATGGCTGGAGCAGTGATTGAAAGGTGTTTAGTCACTGCCAGGAGATTAGGAGCCGTTCCAGAGGACGCAGAGCATCCTGAGTATGTGTCTGTGTCAGGATGATGGGCCAGAGCCCCTGGCGTGCCATGGGGCATCCTCACCTGTGAGCTGTGCTACCAGAGGGGGCACAGAAGGGGAACTGCTGACCCCACCCTGGGGGACGGGGGGCGGGGGAGGGCCCGTTTGTCTGCCTCTCTAGACTGTGGGGCTGCGAGGGCTGGTCTGGGGCCCTTCCATTCCGGATCCCCAGCACCTGCCTCAGGCCCCACCTGGGGTAAAGACTGGAGGAAGAGGGTGGGAGGGAAGGAAGCCAGGCTGCCACGTTTGAAAGCAGACCACGGTTAGTGTTCGCTGGGGGAGAGACTGCAGTGGAGGCAATTCGGGAATGGGCCTGCCACTCCTGGGAGGCACCGCTTGCAAGACAGGATGGGGACCATGACACCTGCTGCTAAAGGAGGCTGTCATGTTTATGAAGCCCGGGCCTGGCTGAGAGACACTCATCCGGTCCTACCAAAGGGCCAGGCCAGGGAGGCCCTTACAAGCCAAGCCAGCCTGCTCCCCCAGGCTCCCTGTGGTGCCCAGAACGGTGGTCCCCCCCAAAGAAAAGCCCACGTCCTAATCCCTGGACCCTGTCAATGTGATCTTATGTGGAAAAAGAGCCTTTGCATACATAATGAAGTTAGGGATCTTGAGATGAGAAGATGATCCTGAATTGTCCGCACGGGCCCTACATCCAAAGACAAGTGTCCCTATAAGAGAGAGGCAGAGAGCGATCTGAGACAAGATGAAAGAGGAGAAGAGCAGTGGGGACAGGAAGGCAATGTGACCAAGGAGGCAGAGATGGGGTGATGTGACAACCAGCCAAGGAACACCAAGGATTGTCAGCAGACGCCCTAAGTTAGGAGAGAGGCGTGAACGGATTCCTGCCCCCACTCCCCAGCCTTGATTTCAGACTTCGGGCCTCCAGCCCATGAGAGAATACATTGCTGTTGTTTGGTCATTAGTAACAGCACCCGCCGAGATGAATACGCTCCTCTTCCCCAAACTGGGGCTCGGAAGGGTATGTGCTGAGTCAGTAGCTGCTCCTGTGTGCTTGGGGATAACCGGTTCCGGCCGGAAGCGCCCAGACCAGTGGGCAGCGTGCTGGAAAAACTCAGGACCCTTGCTTTCCTTCCCTTGGCCTCAGCAAGTGCCCTTTTAACAGCACCATTCGAAGCACAGGTGGCCTTGTACACCAGGATCTGTGAGACCGCTCAGGTGCTCCAAAGCTCCGGCCAGGTAAAAGAACCCATTCAAGCACCAGTCACCCCGAGAATTTTACTGAGGTCACAATCAGGCTTGGAGACACGTAACAAGAGCCTGTGATATCAGGCCTGTGGTTTGTACCTAGTCGCCTTGGGTGGTTTCTTTGTCTGGACCCCAGCCACTTTCAAGTTCAATGTTTATTCTCACCCCCACCCTCAGTAGTGCGTCTGGACTTTTCTCTTGGTTTTCCCTTCATCGCCCAACACCACTGACCCAACCCCTTCAGCCTGGGAAGAGTGGGCAGCGTCTAAGCCTGGGCAAAGTCATAATTCAGTCATTTTGCAAGTGGTTGAGTTAATTGACTTACTGATATGGTGGAAGTTTATATGGAGGCAGATTCCCTTGGAGAAATTAAAGAAGGTGCCATGGGGGGAAATCTGATATTCTCTCAAGAGCCTCCTATTATGACCTTGATCATTTTCAGCGTGATTTGAAGTTAAACTCTCTACCTTAAAGGATCAGAAATCCCAAATCGTTCACACCCAGAGACAAAGTCCTTCCTACTCACAGTCCCGCAGGAGACCGTCATGGGCTCCAGAATGACAATTTATTAATCTACAGTGAGAAATAGTGAGGCACAACTATGCGAAATTGCCAATATTCAAATGCTTTCGAACTACAAGTGTGGCAATTTCATATGATTCAACATTAATATCACCATGGGGATCTGAAATACTCAGATCTCTATGCCCACAATTGTCCCCTGCAGGTCCCCTATGTGGGAAGCCCAATTATAATCAAAGAGGTACTTGGTGAGCGATGAACCGGAGCAAGGATTCTGGGGCTAGATGGTGAGAAACAAAAAAAGCAGGGCCTGGCAGCTGGGAGCTAGGAGCCGGCCTGGCACTCACAGCTAGGCCGTGGTGTTCTTTTGTTGAACAAACACAATTTCACTGAACACCAACATCGAACAAGGTCACTCTGTGACCGGGATGGAGAGAGACAAAAACAAGGCCACTCCTGTAATCATGTCTGAACACAGACAAAAAAAAAAAAGCCCAAGCATACTGTTTAAACCACAAAGTGATCGCATGTCCCCCCCTCCCACCTGGGGTGAAAGATGGCCACTTCTTTGCCAATTACAGCCGCAGCCTCACTCACTCCTCCACCTCTTAGAGAAAATCAGCGATGCCCGATCATACCCAATGTCAACGTTCTGATCCATCCAGAGCAGTAGCCCCCAGCCTCATCTAACACAAGCCAAAATCCTATAAAATGTTCCCTCCACCACCTCCTTACTAAGATACCCCAAGATTCCCCATAGTGTGCAATCGCCCTTGGGGCAACAAGTACCAAGAAACCCAACTTCGTTGAACTACCTTTAACCTGGTATCTTTGGGTAGTGGGCTTTGATAATGGCATGAGACTCTGCCAGGCAGATCTAGCTAGCTCTGCATTGAGGATAGGCCCACCACTAACCACCACCACCACCATCATCACTCCCACCATTACTATGACCACCATCACCACCACCACCACCATCATCACTCCCACCATT